>NC_056745.1:515040853-515310853 GCF_019279795.1 Protopterus annectens
GAATCCAACAAGTCATATTCCTCTTTACTCAGGTTGTAATGTCTACTCTTAAAACTCTGTCTGAGCTCCATTTCAACCTGTGTCTTGAAATTCTTTAGCTGGGGGTGGAGGGTGGGTTAAATGTACTCCTTTTCTTAATCAAATTTGTGTTAGGTCCATTATTTTGTATTATAAGTTCAAAGTTCTTTTTTTCTCAAAAACAGTTTTAAATCTATTAAAACATTAGTAATATGACTAGCAGTACTTGGTACAAATTTTAGTCCTTTACTAAACAAACTAAAATAAACATGATCTATGTCCAAATAACTAGTTGAAAATACTAACATTTTGGTACGTGTCTATAACCTTCTACTACGAGGTATCCATCGCCCAACATATCATCTACCTCTTTGTTGTTGTGAACATCTAAACTTAATATCTCGTCCCTTTCTGTTGCCCCCCCCCCCCGGGGGTAGTAATAATTCACTGGTGTCTGTTGTTTGATCCTCTCCGACCTCCTCAACGTAGGAAATTCTAAAGGGTCATCCAGATCATATCCCCCCTGGTCTTCCATTCCATGAAAGTTTGTACAGTCACCTTCTGTGTTGCATTTCGTGTTACCAACCACGTCCCAATGTTCCTCACCCCCAAAATGGTCAGTGTTATTCCAGTATTGTCTCCTAATACTAGTCTTAGGTTTAGGATAGCAATGTTGTTCCCTATATTCAACTAAGTCCCTATCAAGTTTCTTTCATTTTCTATTATAAATGTTTACATTTCTCTTCAATTTTATCTTTCACTTTAAAGTATTTCATTTTCCCCCCTCTACTGTAAACAAGAGATCTGATACAATAGCATTGTTAGTTTTGTCAATGTCTTTATAAAGTATATCCATTTCCTTTTCGTTATTAGTAATGATAGCTCGCATAATATCCAACCCACTTTTATTAAAAATCTTAAGAAGCACTTTCTGAAATTCGCTACCCTCACTCACATTGTTGGGATATTTAAAAATGCGTAATCCCTTTGGTACAATCTCCCTCCCAATGCATTCTTTTAAATAGCAATTATCCATATATAAAATTTTACATCTTAACATCAAGTCATGTAACATGTTAACGTTCGTATTGTAACTGTTCATATCCTGCCTTTTAGATGTTCCATACGTATCTGAGTAATTGTCTCCAAAATTACAGTTACTTTTAAGCCATTTAGAAACAGAATTAGCCCCCCCCCCATTGCACAGTCTCAACAACATTTGCTGAGTTATTAGCACAGCTAGCAGCAAAATAACAGTCACCTTGTTGAAAGTTGGTCATTATGTCGTTTCTTCTGCTCAGGTTACAGTTCGCTAAACCAGATGATGAATTCCTCTCCCCCCGATCTCCTTGGTCTGGGTAACCACGCTGAGTTTCTCTCTCCTCCGTGCTCTCTCCCCTCCGGCCTCGTACTGGCTGGGTATCCGGTAACAATTCCCAAAATGAAGTTTTGCATCCCTGATAGTTGGGTAACGCCTCCTGGTTACCCGGTAGGGATTCCGATCCGTTTTCATCAGTTAGTAGAGAAACAGACAGACTAGTTGGGTGCTGTGTTAGAATAGCTACCAACTGTGTGAGTTGCCCTTCCACTCGTGCAAGCCTCTCGCTCACACATTGCAAGTCACTTGCTCTTCCAATTGGAGAGCCAATACTGGTCTCCAAATCTTCCATAACGAAACACAATAACCAAAATCAAAAAACAAGGAGGAAAAGTGCCTTGAAAAGTCACCAATAAACAAATTCAGCCAAAGCACTCAGGAATCCAGTAAGAAAACACAGCTCCACGAAATGAGTAAAGCAACAGAGTTTAATCTTTAACGCTTCCAAAAAAACACCGCGTTTTCGTCCACCTACATACAGGACTTCATCAGAAACACTGCTAAAAGCGAGTTCCCTCCTTTAATACTCCTCCCTAAAAGGCCTTAATGACATAATTACTCAATACAAATGAATAAGTAGCTAAGGCACCAAAACTGATCTAAATTCTAAAATCTAAGTAAACTTTAATTTAAATATATGTATAATATACACAGTGCTGCATGCAAGATATCAATTACTAAATGCATTTTAAAAACGTTTTTGAGAGAAAGATATATAAAAGTGTAAAAAATTCTTAACATATACATACAATAAATTAGACATACTGTAAAATACAATAAAAGTAGTGTTTAAAACCAAACAAGACTGCCATCTCCTGGCTGTGTGTGTATATATATATATATATAGATATATATATATATATATATATATATATATATATATATATATATATATATATATATATATAGATATATATATATATATATAGATATATATATATATATATAGATATATAGATATGTATAAAACAGCTATTCCTTTTTTTTAATTATTTCTAAGGAAACTTTTGATATATTTTGATGGAACTAGTTCAAGCTTAGCAGATCTAAGTTTAAGAACTGGGACCATGGAAACATGGTCGTTAAGTCCTGGGAGCCTATTGGCTTTCAACTTTAATTGCTAAAAAAGCTCTCTGAACTCAATGGTTGTCTCCCATGGACCTCCCCGGGGATCCAGTTCAACTTTTTCAATAATAAAAAAAATGTAAACTGCCTTGGTACAGACTATAATATGCTTATATAGGGCATTGTTAATGTCCTGTTTTTTGATATCATTAAGGTGTTCGTATATACGTCACTTAAATTTCCTATTGGTCTTTCCTATATAGAAAGATCCACATACTTTACAAATAGCAGTATATATGACTCCAATGGTGTTACAATTACAGTGTGCATTTATCACCAACGTTTCTCCTTCCTATATTTTAAACTCACACTGTCTCCCTGTAAAACATATGGACACTGTGTACAAGAACCACACTTGTATGTACCTTTCTTTTGTCTACCCTGTTTAACTTTATGGTTTTCTAACATTTCCTTTATGTTCCTGCCCTTCCTATAGGTACATTTCAAGGGGTGTTTAAATAGTTGCTCTAAATCCGAGTAGTTACCAAATCGCCCCCAATTTTTAGAAACAACATCTCTAATAAGGTGAGCGTTACTACTAAAATTCAAAACAAAATTACTACTCCAGTTAGTTTCTATAGGCCCTACATCCTTGTTAATTAGGTCCATGATGATGCACTCCATAACCTTATATATCAGACTCGTCAGGCTAATGAGGCGATAATTCCCAAGGTCTGTAGTCGCTCCCCCTTTACGGAGAGGGATGACTGTAGCAGTGTACCATTTGGTAGGGACAAAGCCTGAGGTGAGGCTGTGACTGAACAGGGCACACAGATGTGGTGCCACTTCACTTTGTAGTTCTAACACATCCAGGGACATTGTCGGTTCCCATGGAAGCTGTATTCTTGGCCTTGGACAATGCAGCTTTAACCTGTGCTGCAGTAATGCTGGATGCCTGGCTTTTCTCCGGTATTGTGATTGGTCCTTTAGGGGGGAGAGAAGGGCAAAGATGGCACTGAATCTGTCAGCCAGTATGCTGCCATTATGTGTTGGCTCAGTATAGGAGGTACCATTGTGCAGTAACTCACTGTATTGCCGTGGAGATTTTTGATATAACTATAGAAGGCTTTGAGGCTGTTTTTGGTGTCTGCCACAATTCCTCCTTCGTAGCTGACTTTAGAGGTTTTGATGAGGGATCTCAACTTTTTGTTGAGGCTAATAAGGGATTTTTTCCAGTCTTGGGACTTCAGCTTTCTCTCCAACAGTTTCTTCTTTCTGTTGCAGAACTTATTAACGGCAGGGGACCACCAGATTGGCTTCCTTTTTTTGGAGGAGAGCATCTTGGTTCTGTTGGGTATGGCTAGTTCCATGCATTTATGCACGTGTTCGTACAGTGCACTGGTGTATGATTCTGCAGTCATGCATCTATTTTTCAATGACATGGGTGCCGTGAAGTTAGCCACCTCTGTTTGTAGGAGCCCAAAGTCAGCTTTGGAGAAGTTTTTCATGGTGGTTACCTTTGCGAGGGGTGTGGGTGAGGTGAGAGAATACCTCAAATGATAGCATCTCCAAAATACAAGGCCTGGAAATTGTATCCAGCTTGTAATGTTTTCCAAAGGTGCCCAGAGAGGCAGAAGTAGCTGCTGCACAAACACCTAACCAAGCACTCCTCTAGAAGGCATGAGTGCTGGCTAATGCTCTAGCTGAGTGTCCTGTAGACACCTGTGGTAAAGATTTGCCATGTTTCCTATAAATATCTTCCAGCTGTCTGGATAACTCAAACAAGACTTTTTGCCCCATTTTATTAGTTACAAGAGAGATCAACAGCTGAATCTTTCCACATGTTCTTTATAAGGTGTAGGTAAAATTACAGTTGTATATAAACATTTAAGCAATGGAGAAGATATTCATTATGTTGAAACACTTCAGAAAAAAATAAGTGGATTAAAAGTCAGATCAATATTAAGTTCAGTAGCCACTTTAGAAATGAAAGAAGAATTTATATGAAGTATTACCCTTTCTTTATGGAACACTAAACATGGAAGATTAATGCAGAAGATCTGAAGTCGACAGGTAAGCCTAGCTGAAGTAACTGCCACAAGATAAACAATTTTCAAATTTTCAGAAGAGGGAAGAGAGAAAAAATGTAGCTTTACCCTGGAAGCAAGTACAAAAGGGAGGTAAGTATTAACTTTCAAATCCCATGCAGAAACCAACTGCCTGACAGGGGCCTTAATAGAAAGAATCCCTTCAATACTGTTTTTCAAAACCTAAGTATGCTGAAGAATTCTGACTGTACAAAGAAATCAAAAAATCAGCCATGCAGTCTTCATTGATACAGAAACTTAGTCCTAGGTCAAAAAATGTGAGCAAGGTAGTCCAGAGCCACATGGAACTGGAGAAGGCCCCACTGAAGAAAAATATGTCCACTTCTGTTTGTACATTTTTCTGGAAATAGGCTTCTGGAGAGAAACTAGGCTATGGACTTACCTGTGAGTAAGTACGGACCTGAATGGTATCAACCCAAGAGGCAAAGGAAAATATACTTGCTGGGCCAGAATGGGGCTATGAAAATGAATTTGTCTTTCTTTGTCAGCGCTTTCTGTAGAAATCTGAGGATCAGACGAAATTAGAGGACATAAGGAACAACTGAATACCACTCCTGGACAACATCCCACAGCCAAAGACTTGATGGGGCAAGCAGGGAAAGTTGTTGCTGCAGTTTATGTTGGATGGGCTTGCAAAAAGGTCAAGGTGAGACTTACCCCATTAGGGAAAAAACTTTCACCACCATCCAGCTGACGAAACACTTGTGTGAAATCAAGATACTTGTGGAGCTAGTTCACTAAGCATCTGGCTTATCTAGGTGCATGGAAAGTGATCAATACAGGATTGGAAAATATAGCTCGTAGTCTCATCAACTCTTGATAAATGCAGAGGGGTTAGGAATTGATCTCCCTTGCTTACTGATGTACTGCATCATTGCCATGTTATCAGTGTAGATAGAGAGAGCTCTCTGAAGACAGGAATCTTGGAATATTTGCAGTGGAAGAAGAAAGTACACAGTTATGAAGAACTTACCATAACGATAGATGTCCTTCTCTTCCCTGTTGCAGTATTCCTTACAATAGGGATCCCTTGCCAAGGGCGGCTCAACATCCGGCCAGTATACCAAAGACTTTAGGTTGCTTAAGGTATGCCATATGTCACATGTATGCACCTCACGTATAGCGTAGGGCATAAAGTTATGTCTGGACGTACCATCCTCAGAACTGAGAGCCCCAGTAGGAAAACCAGTCCAAGGAGTAGAGAGGTAACAAGAACATCCAGAAGAGAAAAGAACCAGGGGGAGGAGGGAGGGACTGAATAATGCAACAGTGAAGAAAAGGACATCTACCATTACAAGTTCTTACAAAACTGTACTATGCCTTTTAATTTCACTGTTGCAGTATTCCTTACAATAGAGAGAGTGCAAAAGCTCAGGAAGAAGAGGAAGGACCAGCAGACCCCTCCAGGAAACCAAGAAGAAGGGCCTTAGCAAAACCAGCTGTAGATATCACATCCAAAGTATAGTGCTTGATAAATGTATGCATAGAAGTCCATGTAGCTGCCTCAAGAATAGAGTTAGTATCCAAACCCTTAAAACAAACAGAAGAAGCCACAGCCCTAGTAGAATGAGCCTTAACAGAAGAAGAAAGGCTTTGCCATGAAAGAAATAAAGAAATGCCTTTAGAAATCCAAGACGAAATAATTTGCTTGGAAACCGCCAATCCTAAGGATCAAGGATGAAAGAAGTCTAAATCTCAAAATGCACTCGCTCGAAGCACTCCTTTAAATGGAGAACATCGACATTTGTGCTGTAACAGAGACCTGGTTCAAGGCAGCAGAAAGCACCTCTACACTACCAGGCTATAACTCATTCCATACTTTTTGGCCTCAGAACTTGTACCGAGCTCCAAAGGCGGTGGTGTTTCCATATTCATAAAGGGTGCACACACCTCCAGACTGGTTGCCCAACATAATGCATCAAGAGATACCTTCAGCTGCAGCTAATATTGGGTAAGACAGTGATTCAGGTTGTAGCCTGCTATAGGTCCCAAGACTCTCACTCCACGTTCCTAAGCACCCTGAAGAATATTAGGGTCCAACCTAACACTCATACTAGGCGACTTCAACTACCCCTTCATTAACTGGGAAAACTACTCATGTACCAATACACTTGCCCAATGTTTCCTGAAATTCAGTAATTCCAATGCCCTGCCCTGCTAGTTCTTACCCCCACTAGAGAGGTAGCAACATCCTTGACCTTGTCATTACTAACATGGGCGACCGTTGCTCTACACCAATACTCAACTCCTCCCTGGTTAGATCCGACCACAAACTAATCACATTGGAAATCGATATCCCTCCCACCCCCTACCTCCACCTCCCGAAAAGGAAACCACCATGGAAAACTTCTTCAAAGCTAACTTTGGGCTCCTAAAAACAGAGGTGGCTAACTTCACAGCACCCATGCAAATGGAGAATAGTTGCATGACTGCCGAATCATACACCAATGCACTGTACGGACACGTAAACAAATGCACAGATCTCAGTAAAACCAAGATGCTCTCCTCCAAAAAAAAAGGAAGCCAACCTAGTGGTCCCCTGCCATAAACAAACTCTACAACAGAAGGAGGAAACTGATGCAGAATAAGGTGAAGTCCCAAGACTGGAAAAACTCCCTCATCAGCCTCAACAAAATTTGAGATCCCTGATCAAATCCTCTAAAGCTAGCTTTGAAAACAGAATTGTAACAGATAGTAAAGACAACCACAAGGCCTTCTATAATTATGTAAAGAATATCCATGGCAATACCCAGATTTGCTCTGAGCTACTGCACAATGGTACCTCCTATACAGAACCAACAGATATTGCCAATATACTGGGTGACAGATTCAGTGCCAACTTTACCCCCCCACCCAAAGGACCAATCACAATACCAGTACATTGCCAGGCATCCAGTATTACTGCTGCACAGGTGAAAACAGCACTGTCCCAAGGCCAAGAATATAGCTTCTATGGGACCTGCCAATATCCCTGGCTGTGTTCTACATGAACTAGAGTGAACTGGCACCTCACCTGTGTGCCCTGTTCAATCACAGCCTCACCTTAGACTTTGTCCCTACCAAATGGTGTACTGCTACAGTCATCCCTCTGCACAAAGGAGGAGCGACTACAGACACTGGGAACTATCATCCCATTAGCCTGACGAGTCTGATATGCAAAGCTATGATCATGGACTTAATAAACAAGGATATAGGGAATCTCCAAACCCTGGATCCCACACTGTTTGGTTTTGTGAAGGGTAGCTCATGCCTGCTCAACTTGGTTGACTACTTTGAGTCAGTCACCAGAGCTGTGGATGAAGGCAAGGTAGTTCATACAGCCTACCTTGATCCGGCCAAAGCCTTTGATACCATTCCCCACTCAGGAATCACAGAAAAACTCACTAAGCTAGGCATCAACCCCCTGTATCACTATAAGTGTGTTGCAAACTGGCTCACAGATAGAACCCACCATGTGAAAGTAGCTGACTCCAAGCCAGACTGCCGACCAGTCACGAGTGGAGTCCCAAAGGGTTCGATCCTGGGTCCTCTCCTGTTTGGTATCTACTTCTCTGAAGTCCAGGCCAACAGGAAGGAACGCTGGCTGACAAATTTCACAAACGATTGCAAGTTGGGAGCTATTATTAACTCCCCAAGTGATGTTGACATCCTACAGAAAGGCTTCACTGACTAGTGTCAGAACCATGGCCTTAAGCTCAATGCCAAAAAATATGTCGTCATCCCCTTTGGGAAAAAACACAGTTCCCATGAATTACCACATCGATGGTAGTCCACTGAACACAGAAGGCATTATAAGAGATCAGGGAACACAGGTTGACAACAACCGCTCTTTTATTTATTATTTATTTTACAACCTACTGTTCGGCATATATTTCTCTGAAGTACAGGCAAACACAAGAGGACTATGGCTAACCAAGTTCGCCAATGATTGCAAACTTGGAGCCATAACTGATTCTCCGGCTGACACGGACATCCTCCAAAAAGGCCTTACTGAGACAGACACCTGGTGTCAAAGTCATGGCCCTCAAGCTAAATGCCAAAAAATGCATAAGTCATCCCATTTGGGAAAAACAAAACACCCACGAATTACCACAAAGGTGGCAGCCCCCTTAACACAGAAGAGGTAATAAGAGATCTGGGGACCCAGGTAGATAGTAATCTCTCCTTTGACAATCATATTGCCAAAGTAGTTAGGAAATCCTTCTATGTGGCCCATCTAATTACTAAGGGGTTCGCATCTAGAAATAAAGAGGTTATAGTGCCCCTCTACTAGTCACTCATCAGACCCATCATAGAGTACAATGCCCCATTTGGGATGTACCTCACAAGACACTTCCAACAGCTTGAAAGACCACAAAAGCACCTCACCAAGAGGATTACTGGCCTCAAACATTTGTCCTATGCAGCCCGACTGAAAAAACTCCGGCTGTAATCAGTGGCATATCGCTTACTCAGAGGTGATCTCTGCCTGACTTACAAAGCCATGTCCAACTCAGAATTGATGCTCCACCTAAAGAAATCTAAGTCACTGCGAGCCACGCGCTCTAGTGAGCTAAACCTTGCCACAACAATAAATAGAAAATGCTGGAGGGATAGATTCCTGTTCACAGCGACACCCCATGCTATGGAACAAAACTCCAAACTACATTAGGCAGAGCCCCTCACTAACGCTCTTCAAGAGAAGCCTTGACGAATGGATGGGCAACAGAAAATACACCCCTGGGATCACTTCATTGGCTCTGCTTGACAGAGGCTCAGTTAATTAATCAATGGGGCAGCGAAAGCCGACACACTCTGGCTAGGCTTATAAATGCACTTGGGCAGATAGCCTAGTACCTACATATGAACCTATTTGTTGACCGGGATAGTCCAACTGGATACATGTCCATTTTCAGCGGAGACCCAGGGAGAAAAGCTCCAAGATAATAATACACATCGAACATTTAGTAAATGCTAGTTTCAAGCAGATTACAGTCATAAGCAATACCAACATTTGGCACATATAGTACTTATTATAAAACACTTTACAAAACATAACATTATTTTCAAAGTTAAACATATATAACATTACATTCAGGTTTAAGGCACACTGAGCAGCAGTTATACAACTGACCCTTCCTGAAATGTAATGGTAGAAAAAAGTTAGAAGTAGCTGAAGGTAAGGCACCTAAGAAAGAGAGAGGTCACTAGTCGGACATAACCAATGAGTTTTGAAGTATTTCTTGAGTTTGTTTTTGAATTGAGCTAGTGAGGGTTCTAGGGTCAAGTCAGCTGGGAGTCTGTTCCATATTTTTTTCCAACAGAGTTGGCAAACAGGAGTCCCCAGCTGAGTAGTTGGATTTGTATGTTTGAACTAGGAGTCTAGTGGATGATCGCAGTGGCCAGGTATTATGTGCCACTATTAGCTGGTTGAACTGCTAGCTGGCTTGGCAGTTCAAACCATCCTACACGATTTAGGTTGTGACAGTGGTGTGTCCAGTAGGCTGTGCCAGTAGCAAATCGGGCAATGTGGTTATAGCAGGATGATACTTTACTAAGATCTATTTTGTTTAAGTTGAAGAACAGAGGTGAAGCATAGAGAAGAGTTGATAGCAGATGGGAATGGGCAATTGCAGTTCTAGCAACTGGGGTAAGGAAAGGTTTGATTCTGTAAACAGAGCCAAGTTTTTATTAAGGGTTTTGATAGTTTGATTGATATGCGCATCAAACTTCAGGTTGTCATCAACTATGACACCCAGTAGTTTAGTTTGGGCTTCTTTGGAGATGATAGTGCCATTGTTAGCAGTTATGTTGAAGGCTGGCAAGGGGGTCCTGCATGTGGGGGAGAAGAGGAGCAACTTAGTTTTGTTGGGTTTTAGGATTAGATGTTGATTGGAGAGCCATTTTTCCACTGTATTGAAGGTAATTTGGGTTAATGTGAATAAAGTAGCTGGTGAGGTGTCAGAACAAATCAAGGTGGAGTCATCTGCATATTGAATACAGGTAGCATCTGGGATGACTAAATGAAGGTCGTTGATAAAGATGGAAAAAAGAAGGGGTCCTAGTACCGAGCCCTGGGGGACTCCTAATGTGATGGGTAGGCGAGATGATAGCTTGTCCTGCCATAGGACTGCCTGTTGCCTGCCCTGAAGGTAGGACTGAAACCACTGGAGTGAAATTTTGCTTAAGGAGAAGGCCTTCAAGGTATTTATAAGTATTTTGTGGTCAACCATGTCAAAAGCCTTGGATAGATCTAGAAAGAGTGCTGAGGATAGTTTGTTATTATTGTGGTTAGTGATGTTAGAGAAAGAGAGGAGGGCAGTAGTAGTACTGTGGTGTGGCTTAAAGCCATGCTGAAAGTTGGACAACAGCTTGTTCTGTGTGAGGTAGTGCATGAGCTGTATGTGTACACACTTCTCCATAATTTTAGCTAGAGGTGACAGAATAGCTATGGGTCTAAAGTTTGACAGTTCAGTGGAACTACCTCCTTTATGGAGAGGTATGACATGTGAGATTTTCCATATAGTGGGTACAGTAGGTTCAGATATAGCTCTGTTGATCAAGATAGAGATGGGGTAGGCTATGGTGTCAGCAGCCTTTTGCAGATAGTCGGCTGGGAAGAGGTCAGCAGCCAGGGTAGTGGGTCTTAGTTTTTTAAGTAGGGCATGAATAAGTTGAGTAGGAACAGGTTGGAAGGTAAAGTATGTTTGGGTACTGGGTGTGGCTACATTAGAATTAGAGCCATTGGGAGAGAGTTGGCTGGCTAGAGACTGGATAGTCTCTGTGAAGAAGCTGTTGAAGTTATTAGCAATGTCTACTGGGGATTTTTGCTGGGAAGCTGGGGGGGGGAGGGCTGTTGTGGCGGTTTGGCCTGGGTGGAATAGTTTGTTTATTCCTGCCCAGAACTTTTGAGGTTTGTTTTGGTGTTTTTGCAGCTTTGTTTGTGAGTGAAATTTTGGTTCGGGTATCTTTAGAAAGCAGTGGTGCAATATTAACTTTGGTTCTAACAGAGCGGCCAGGAGCATGGGAGTTAAGAATAGCAAGGAATTTGGTATTAAAGTATGCTACTGCTTCATCTAGGGGGAGACTTTTTAGTATGATTAGTTGCATGCCTTAAGTTCATTTTGAAACTTGGTGAGAATAAAATTCTTGTTTCTTAATGTTCTATAGGTGGGTTGGTAGAAGCAGCCTACTTTGAGCTTGATTACATAGGTGAGATCCTGGTCACTTAGGTCATCAGGCAAAGTGCCTGATTTATAAGACTGAAGATGGGTATTGACAAGTATCCAGTCTAGGGTACGTTCCTTGTTATTGGGTTTTCCTGTCCTGGTGGGGGAGGTTATGATTTGAGTAAATTCATAGAGGTTTATGTGGGTTGTGGGGGTTTCACAAGAGCAAGTGTTCCAGTCAATGTTGAAATCCCCAAGAACAACTGTTTCTTGGGGGGTGGTTATTGTATAACCAATATAAGAAGTCTTCAAGGTTTCTGTGTTCCTCCCTGGGGGAATGTCGACACAGACAATGTTTACATTTTTGTTTTTGTTAATTTGTAGTTTTGAGATAAGAATTTCAGCATTACTGAACCGGAGTGGTTGTTCGGTGTCTATGCTGGCAGATAGGGTAGACTTGTAAAGTATGGCTACCCCACCACTCTTTCTGGTGGTACGGTCTAGTTGAAACATACTATACCCTGGTGGCAGAATCTCATGGTCCTTAGTGGCAGGCTTCAGCCGCGTTTCTGTTAGGCATAATAAATCTGGGGAATGAACAGCTAAGACAGCATGCAAGTGCTGAATTTTGTTATTTATGCCCCTAATGTTTAGATGGCAGGCCAGCAGTGAGCTAGGAGGTCTATTTGTTGGAGCTATGGTGGTAGGGGATATAGGACGGGGATTAGGGCCAACAGGTGGGGATGGACCAGGGTCTGGGTGGATGTCGCCATCCTTTGTGAGGTTGTAGTGTATCCAGAGTATGAGTTTTAAGATTTTAAATAAAGTTTTGTAATAGTGTCTAGTTTTATGACTAATGTAACTAGGTCTAGTAAGATGGTAGTATTTAGGGGTTAAGGAGGTAAGCATGAGGGGAGTGAGCAAGGGTGCATTATCTGTTGTAGACTGGATGGATGTTTGGAATTTAGGGTAGTGGAAACCTGGGTGATCCTGATAATTCGTAGGTGGTTAGGAGATATGGGATGAGTAAAAGGGGTAGAAGTAGAGTTAATAAGACTAATTTGGGTGATAGCATACCTACTGAATGGTACTTGAAACTTAGGCAAAAGGAAAAGTAGAGTTGGAGGACTGGTGGTATCAAGTTGAGAGTGGTGCTGTTGAGTGACAAGTTGTTACTGATTAGTTTAAAAAAAAAGTGGGTGTGTGGTCTAGTACCAATAAATGTAGCAGCATCAGGGGGCGGGAGGCATTTGGGGGCAGGGTGGGGTGTGAAGCAAGCCCGAGTAAAGCGAGGGCAAGCGGAGCAGGGATAAACCAATTCCTGTGCTAAGTTGTAGCGGTTTAACCTGTATGAGGAAAGAGGGGGATGGGGGAAAAGGAGTGGTTAGAGGAATACCTTGATTGACTGACACCACACCAGAGGTAAGTTGAATGTAAGGGCCTAAAATCTGCACTTAGCACTGTAATGTTACTTGCACTCAGCACTTTAATTTTACTTATGTTTAGCAGGAAAGACAGACCAACAGTATACAATTTTGAGGATTATTACAAGGGTTACTTGCTCAAATGTCAGACAAGTAAAACTTTCAACTGGAATCTATGTCTTGGTGTTAGAAAGCCAGAAAGGTATAAATTATACCTGTAAAAATTAGGGTCAGAGACACAAATGTAAGAGTCAGTGTACTTTAGTTACAGGGGAAGGAGACAAACACTCAAGTAGAAAAGAGCCCTATGGCTGACCAAAATGGTGACTTACTTAATTACACAGCACTGTAAGAGAATGCTTAACAAATGCTTTTTGTGTATGTAACCTACTCTGATTAATTGCTGGGAGAAACAATATTTGTTGTGTTTTCCAATTGCAATCCTTCTTAGACACCGTTATTCAGGAGCTGCAGTTTGTTAGTGTAGGTAAATGTGAAGTTCAACTAGGAATCACCACATTGCCACTGTGGTCAGAAAGTCCTTCTATGTGGCACATCTCATTATTAAGGGTTTTGCATCTAGGAAGAAAGAAGTCATTGTCTCCTGCTACTCTTCTCTCATTAGGCCAATCAGAGTACAATGCCCCATTTGCCATGTACCTCACTAGACACCTGCAACAACTGGAGAGGCCGCAAAAGTACCTCACAAAGAAGACCCTAAGCCTTAAATACTTGTCCTATATGGACAGACTCAAAAAACTCCAACTATTCTCAGTCTCATATCGCCTACTTAAGAGGCAAACTCTGCTCGACTTACAATGCCATGCCTGACCCATCTCTGTTAGAAATGCCACATCTAAAGAAATCTCAATCCCTTCGCACCACACGCTCCAGAAACCTCAACCTCATTACCACAATCAACAGAACGTGCTGGAGGGACAGGTTCATAACCCAGAGACTGCCCATGGTATGGAATAGACTTCCCTTACATGTCAAGCAGAGCACCTTGCTGACCCTCTTCAACAGAAATCTTGATGAGTAGATAGGAAATAGAAAATTCACCCTGGGGTGAACTCCAGTGGCTCTACTCGACAGAGGCACTGGGAACTAAGGTTGGGTGGCACGATGCCAGGGTAATCCTATGGGCTAGGCTTGTAAAGGCCTCAGGGTCATTAGCCTAGTACACACCTATGACCCTATGAACAATGAGCTGATCAGATTTATGAAAAGTCTTAGTCTTACCCAAATAAAATATGGAGTTGTCTATGCACATCCAAAATCTGCAGTACCTTCTTGCTAGCAAATTGCGGAGAAGGGAAAAATGTGGGAAATTAATAGCCTGATTAAGAGACAACACAGTAACCACTTTGGGCATAAAAGGAGGATTAGTTCAAAGGGACACCCTGTCCTTATGGAACAGTAAAAAAGGAAGACAAGCCATAAGGGCTTGAAGCTCAGACACCCGTCTGGCAGAAGTAAGGGCTAAGAAAAGTACAGTCTTCCAAGAGCAATGCTGTAAGGAAGCTGAAGCTGCAGACTAAAAAGGATCCTGGGTCAATTTTTCCAAAACAAAATTAAGATCCCAGGGAGGAGGGACCGGCTTCCTGGAAGGCCTAATATGAAGGACGCCTTTAAGAGACTGTTTAGCCTAAAATCTAGAAGCTAAAGGAGGTGATAAAGGCAGATAAGCAGAAATAGCCGATAAGTGCACCTTAACAGAAAGATAAGCCAACTCAGCATTGAGCAGTTCACACAGATAAGACAGAACTAAAGGAACACCCACAGAAAGTGGATCCAGGTTACAAGAAAGATACCAAACACACAACTTCTTCCATTTGGATAAGTTGGATTTCCTAGTTGTGGTCTTCTTGGCATCCTGCAGGATCCTAAGATCAAAGGCAAGAAAAAACAAACTGCTACTAAACCAGCACAGCTCCTGATGCCAAACAGCAGGACTAAACGCCTCCCAAACACACGTATGCTTGTTCTGGAAGTCAAAGGCAAAAACAACAAGCTGCTACTAAGCCAACAGTTCTTAATTCCAAGCAGCAGAACTAAACACCTCCAATAAGCACAGTCAGAGAGGTGAAACTCATCAAAGATAAACTCAGCCAGATAGCCAAACTCACTGAAGCAGGTCTTTTTAAATTCCAAAGGGATAAGCAAACAAGACGCCAATAAACGAACGACTTCAGTTTTATTAAGCACCACGATACTGCTTTTCGTCTGCGCCCTGCACCAACTTCTTCAAACTTTGAAAAATAACAACTCACACTTAAGTGCTGCTACATTTAAAGCCATTACAAGCAAAGTCTATTACAAAACATACCCTCCAATTACCTTAAAGGAACAGGCACAAGTAGCTTCAATCTAACTAAAATGTTCCTCTCCCATAAACACACAATGTAAAAAGTTGTATATAATATAAAATATACAACAGTAAAACTAATACTGTTCCTTACATAGCACTTAAATAATGCAATCGACAGTTAATAATATTATAAAAGCACACTTACTTTGAACCAAATATGCATAATAAGACTGACGCATTAAAATAAATAAAAAAAAATAAAAAAGGCATGCCATAATATTTCAAATATTGATAAAAAGACATTCCATCTTCCAAACATGGTATAAAATATACATCATATATATATGTCCAAATCACACCCGATGTTATACCCCCCATGCATCATCTTTCCAAACTCCTCAGCTTAAGGACACAGCTGATAGATAACATACTATTGAGGCCGGGGTGATGGTAGGCTTCAAAGTCTCAACTGCCACATAAGCTCCTTCATTTCTAATTTCAGGGATTCTGTCCCCCCCCCCCCCAATTCACATAGTTCAACTGGTCAATGATCATAAATGTAAAATCATGGCCAGGATGATTGTAGTCATGACAGTTATCACCAAAGAAATATATGCACCAAAGAAATATATGCAAATACTCTCAAAGCTTAAATATTTTCTAAAAGGACCAGCCACAATGAAAAGTTTACATATATTTGATAACAGATGAACATGAAATTACTAAATATCTATTTACAGTAAACACCAGAGAGATAAAATAAACACTGCTCATGACCATCTTTACGGGGAATCTGTCTCCTGTAAAAATGGAAGAATAAGCCTTAGCCCTAGGAACTGAATTTAGCTTTGCAAGATGGTTTCTCCTACATCTCACCCTGGCTGGCCATAGTGTTGTAGATGGAAATTTGTTCTGCAGGTAGACTGCCTCAGCTCTCTGCCCAGGTGATGGAAAACTCTTTAGGACAGGCACCTCCTGGAAGAAGGCCTTAGGAGATGCTGCCCACAAAAACTCCATGGGAACCCTTTGCAAACATGTCTTCAACACCTGCATTCCTGACTCTGACTGAAAAAAGATGGAACATACTAAGGGAGATAAAAAGCACTCATATCAATCCCGGACACTAAAAACTTGTTAATAACAGAGAAAAGTGCAGTTGTGTAAACAAACATCATAACAGTAGATGTTCAAATAATCACTGCTGCAGTACCCTTAGCAACATGGGTTATATCCTGCTTAGGATTTAACAGCTAGATAGCCAGTTTACAAAGCTTCAGAGCACCTTCCGTGCAACCAAAACAGTCAGCCAGCTCAAACTGAGCTTACGAAAAATACAGGTTTGGGTGCCAAGTCCTTCAGAGCTTACGTGCCAAAAGAGAGAGAGGGAGGCTGAGCCCTTAAAGCACAATGCTAACAAAAAAAAAAAATGTCCACAAACTGGCAAAAAAAAAAAAAAAAAAAAAAAAGGAGGATGGAGGGAGTGGCTACTGCAGCAGTGAATGATCATTGAAACATCAACTGTTATGGTAAGTCTATTTACACAACTGTACTATGTTCATCATACTGACCACTGCTGCAGTAGCCTTAGCTATATGGGCAGATTATCCAAGCGTACTACATTTTGGAGGTGAAAGTAGAAGTGCCCAGCAGCCCCTGGAGAATGGCCTTAGCCAAGTCTGACTTAGCCCTAGATAAGGAATCAAGCTTGTAATGCCTTGTAAGTGTATGTACAGAGGACCAGGTTGTAGAATACTGCTAGAATCCACACCTTTCCATAAAGCCAAAGATGAAGCAAAGGCCCTGGTAGAGTAGACCTTGACCCTGCCTGGAACAGTTTTGTTGTGGTAAGTACAACAAAAGGTAACAGCCTTAGATGACCACTTGGAAATGGTCTGTTTTGACACAGGTTGTCCTTGCTTCTTACCTTCACAAAAAATGAACAAATGATCCGAAGATCTGAAAGACCTTTGTTCTGTCAAGACAGTACCCAAGTTGTCTGTGAACATCCCAGGTACAGAGTATCCTTTCTGCCTCATTTTTAGGTTCAAGAAAGAAAAATGGGAGATGCATAGATTAGCTTAAAGTAAACCTGGATACCACTTTAGGCATAAAAGGAAGATTAGTTCTCAAAGAAACCTTGTTTCTGTGGAAAGTGAGATGGGGTTGACTTGCCATAAGAACTTGCAACTCAAAATACTTTTCTTGTAGAGGTCAAAATCAGTAAAAACTGTATACTGTGTTATGAGCCAGACTAGCTGGCTCAAATGGAGCAAGTGTTAGTGTTAGCTCTTCTAACACAAAATTAAGATCCCAAGGAGAGACCAATGGTTTTCTTGGAGGCCTCATGTAAAACACCTTTCAGATACATTTCTACATGGATGATCCATGGGGAGACATGCTACGATGGTTAATAATTGCACCATGGCAGAGGAGTCAGAAAGGCCATAGGATAGTAACTCTCTGAAATATTATAAAATCAGAGAACAACTAGCCCTGAATGGGTGCTGCTTAAGCTGTTGGTGCCATCAAGAAAACCATTTCCATTTGCTAACCTATGATTTTCTAGTATCAGACTTTCTTCCCTCAATTAGTATCTGCTGCACATCTTCAGTAAACAGGTGCCTAAAGGGAATTAACATCCAGGCAGTCAGCTGAAGTTGATTGTTGTCGGGGTGTACCAAATACCCTTCATCTTGTGTGAGCAGATCCATTCTTTGAAGAAACTTGTGGTAACTGTCCTTGGCCATTTCCAAAAGAAGGGAGAACCTCTTAGGCCAGACAGGAGCAACCACAATGATCTTGGGGGATTCCTTCAGAATCTTCAAAAGTACCCTGGTTAACAGTGGAAGGGGTGGAAAAGCATAAACGACCATCCTTGTACAACGAAAAGAAAAGGCATCAGTCTTCCATGCCTGCTTGCACAGAGTCCTGGTGCAGAACTTTGCCAGCTGATTATTCAGAGAGGAGGCAAATAGGTCTACTGGAGGAACTCACCAGAAATGGATCAAATCTTGGAGGACTGCCTGAGCTAGTTTCATTTGTCAAGGTCTGCCCTGGTCCTGCTCAGCTTGTCTGCCACACAATTCTGTTCTGATCGAACATAGGATGCCTGTAGAATGACACTGTGCTGTGAAGCTATATCCCAAACTAACATGGCTAGTCTGCAAATGGCTAAGACCCATTTTCCCCTTGCTTGTTGATGTACCATATGACTGTGATATGGTCTGAAACAAACTGAGGAGATCCTGGGGACCAAAAATGCGGTGCATCCATCTTCATAAAAGATGCTCACACCTCCAGACTAGTTGCCCAACATAACACATCAGAGATACCTCAGGTACAACTAATACTGGATAAAACTGCAATCCAGTTGTAGCCTGCTATAGATTCCCCACAATGTCCCAAGACTCCCATTCCGCATTCCTGAACACTCTGGAAAACATTAAGGTTCAACCTAATAGCCTCATACTGGGAGACTAACTACCCCTCCATTAGGAGGGACAGTTACTCCTGTTCCAACTCATTTGTGCAACGTTTTCTGGAATTCATTAATTCCAATGCCCTGGACCAACTCATTCTCACCACCACCAGAGGTAGAAACATTCTCGACCTGGTCATTACAAACATGGGGGACTGCTGCTCTACACCAGAAATCAACTCCTCCCCTGGTTAGATATGACCACAAATTAATCACCATCGATATCCAAATTCCACCCTCACTCCCCATGAAGGAAACCACAGTGAAGAACTTCTCTAAAGACAATTTTGAGCTTCTAAAGACAGAAGTGGCAAACTTCACGTCATCCATGCAAATGGGGAATGGGTGTATGGCTGCTGAATCATACACCAAGGCACTGTATGAGCGCTTACACAAGTGCATGGATCGGGCCATACCAAACAGAACCAAGTTGCTGTCTCCAAAAAAAGGAATCCAATCTGGTGGTGCCCTGCTACTAACAAACTCTACCAACTGAAGGAAAAAACTGTTGCAGAAAAGGGTGAAGTCCTAAGACTGGAAAATTCCCTTTTAAATCGCAACAAAAAAACTTGAGATCCCTCATCAAATCCTCCAAAGCTAGTTACGAAAACAAAACTGCTACAGATACTAAAGATAACCACAAGGCATTGTTTAGTTATGTCAAGAATCTGCATAACAATATGCAGATGTGCTCTGAGCTTCTGCACAACGGCACCACTTATACTGAGCCAACTAATATTGCCAACATCTTGGCTGACAGGTTTAGTGCAAACTTTACCCCCCCCTTCATCCCCTAAACGGCCCATCCCAATACCCGAGGAATGCCAAATCCCTAATATCACGCATGCACAGGTAGAAACCACACTTTCCAAAGCCAAGAATACAGCTTCAATGGGACCTGACAATATACCTGGCTGTGTTCTACACGAATTACAAAGGGAACTGGCAATACAGCTGAGTGCCCTGCTCAATCACATCCTCACTTCACACTTTGTTCCTACCGAATGGCACACAATGGTATAGTCATTCCACTCCACATAGGGGAAACGACTACTGACCCTGGTAACTACTGCCCCATCAGCCTGACGAGCCTGATCTGTAAGACTATGGAATGCATCATTATGGACCTTATAAACAGGGACATAGAGAACCTTAAAACCCTGGACCCCACATAGTTTGGGCTTGTGAAGGGCAGATCATGTCTGCTCAACTTGAGAGACTTCTTCGAATCTGTCATCAGAGTGGTGGATGAAGGCAAGGTAGTCTATGCGGCCTACCTCTATCTAGCCAAAGCCTTCGACACCATCTCCCACTCAGGAATCATTGATAGACTCACTAACCTAGGCATCAATCCCTATGTCATAAGATGGGTTGCCAACTGGCTCACTGACAGAACCCACACAGTGAAAGTAGCAGACTCCAAATCTGGCTGCCGAGCAGTTACAGGTGGAGTTCCACAGGGATCGGTTCTGGGTCCTCTTCTGTTTGGCATCTATTTCTCTGAAGTTCAAGCCAACAAAAAGGGACTCTGGTTAACCAAATTCACGGATGACTGCAAACTGGGAGCTATTAGTGATTCTCAAGCTGATGTAGACATCCTACAAAAAGGCCTCACAGGCCAATCTATGCAAGGCAGGGGGAAGGAGGGAGGGGAATAGTTGAAGACAAATGATGAGCAACAACTCAGAATGTTATAGTGAGTGCATAACTTCTTTATCTGAAGTGGTTGTCTTCATTTGGTCTTCATCCTGTGGGACAAAGTTCCCAGCTACTAAAATGGGAGGCCCTCACGGAAGGATATTCCAGAGCACAGCAGAGCCAAAGGATGCCCTGTTCCTGGATATGATGTCCAAGTTAAGTGCGAGATGAAAGTATGTGATGAAGTCCACGTAGTCCACAGAGCAGATGTCATCAAACGAAAATATGGACCAAAAGGCCGCTGAAGTAGCCATAGATCTAGTGAAATGAGCCTTCACATGACCTGGCGGGGATAAACTCCTAGCAGAATACTCCAATGTAATGCACTGGGAAATCCAACAGGCAATGGTGACCTTCAATACTGGTTTCTCCAAAAAGGGTTTAGAGTAGGAAATGAAGAGCTGGTCCAACTTACGAAATGATTTTGGCCTGTAAAGGTAAAAACATAACTAACTGTGCACATCCAACAAATGCAATTTCTATTCTCCCTTATTTTGAAAATTTGAGAAAAAGACCGGGAGATTAATCACCTGACTAATATTTGATTGCGAAGCTACCTTAAGAAGGAAAGCTGGATTAGTATGCAAGGATACCCTATCCTTATGAAAAATAATATAAGGAGGCTTGACCGACAAGGCTTGAAGTTCCGAAACCCTCCTGGCAGAAGTAATAGCAACCAAGAAGGCAATCTTCCAGGACAAAAAATTGCAGGTCCACAGCTGCAGGGTCAAAGGGGGATGAAACTAGAGCTTGCAGAACTAACATGAGATCCCACGGCGGTGTAGGATCCCTTCACCAGGGGCGAAGAAGAAAAGTGCCTTTTAAAAAGACACTGCAAAGCTTAGAAGATGCTAAGGAAGCCATGTTATCTCACCTACATGAAAATTAGAAAATTGCTGCTAATTGGAGCCTGACCGTAGAAAAGCTGACACCTTGTTGAAAGATCCCTGCCAAAAATTCTAAAGCCACAGAAACTAGAGCAGTGAAAGGATCAAGGGCACGCTGCGAAGCCCAGGTCAAAAAACATGTACACCCTTCTAGTGGGAGACAGCAGGATCCTTTTGACAGGTGAAGATAAGCTGGGAGTCCTGACTGTCATGGGAACTGGAACAGCCAGATAGTGAGCTTCAGACTGCCCAGGTCTGGAAGCGGGAATCCGTGAATGATGACAAATAAATTTCTGAACTGGATCTAACATCCATGGTGGAGCCACCAGGTGAGAACCACAGAGAGGGAACCAGACTTGGCGAGGCCAAAATGGGACAATGAGAATAACTAAGCTCCCCAGTCTGTGAGCTCTCTGAAGGAATTTTGGTATTAAGGGAAAAGGAGAATAAGCATACAGAAGGCTGGGGGGCCAAGTATGAATCAGAGTGTCTCTGGGGACTCACCCCAGTGGGATGTTCAGAGCAAAAAACTTGCTGCATTTCACACTGGAAGGAGAGGCGAAAAGATCGCAGCAAGGATGACCCCACTTGAAAAAGATCTGCTTTGCTACTGAAGGATTAAGAGACCACTTGTAAGGCATCAGAACAGACCTGCTGAGCCTGTCCGCTAGAATGGTGGACCTCCCCAGAATGTGTGTTGCCACCATTAAAAGGCCGGTAGAGATCGGCCACTCCCACAAACTCATGGCTTTGCAACATAGGGGATAAGACCTGGTTCCCCCCTGCTTGTTGATGCACCAGACCACAGACATGTTGTCCGTCTGGATAGCAATTGCCCCTGGAGGAGAGCCTGCGATGCTAGAAGCACCGCCCTAATCTCCAGGACGCTGATTTGCAAACTGGTATTGTACGGGGATCATGTGCCTTGGACTGACCTTCCTGAGCAGTGCCCCAACCCTAGCAGGGAGGCACCCGTTGTAACCGAAGGCAGAAGAAAAGTGCAACCATGAAAAAGCTCCAGAGAATGAATCCACCACAGAAGAGTCCTTGCACACCCAAGAGACTCGAATGGGGTGTGACAACAAGAGATCTAACATGGAACATTGAATCGCGAGGGTCCACTGAAGAACCCGCATGTGAAAATGCACCATGGGTAAAAGATTGATCATGACCATGGACCCCAATGCTCTTAATACCATCTTCGCTGTTGGTGACTGGGCTTGAAGAATACAAAGGACATGTAGCTTCAGAGACTGTATTCCCTCTGAGATAAGGGAGACTTTGGTTTGAATCATGTCCAGTTGAGTCCCAGTGAAATCTAATACTTGAACTGGGGCCAGTGACAACCTACTAAGATTGATGGTAATGCTCAACTGCTGGGCTAAGAGAAAAAAGGATTCCCTCACTTGGCAGAGTAGATGCCTGGAAGGGGCAGCGAGGAGCCAGTCGTCCAGGTAGGGGAACACCTGTATTACTCTGGCGTCTCAGGTGAGCTGCTACCACTGCCATCACTTTGGCGAACACCTTGGGGGCTGTGGTGGGACCAAAGGGGAGCACTCTGAATTGGTAATGACTGGCTCCCAGCTGGAAGCGGAGTAACCTCCAAGAGCGCCTATCCACTTTGATGAGGTAGTACGCATCTTTAAGGTCGATCGAGCACCTCCAATCACTCTTCTGCAGGAAGGGCAGGATTGACTGTAGAGTGACCATATGGAAATTCGTGTTGGCCACTAACAGGTTCAAGATGGAGAGACCTAGAATGGTTCTCAAGTCCCCGGACTTCTTTGGCACCAAAAAGAACCTGGAATGAATGCCTAATCTGGATTGGTCTTGGGGGGACAGGTTGGATGACTTGCTTTTCTAGCAGCTTTGCAATTTTCAGTGTTGCATCCTTCCTTTGTACAGGTGGAATGTCTGGGTGGTGGAAGTGGCTGGAGGAAGGGGATTGAATAGCCTCTGTATATAATTTGCAACACCCAATGATCTTCCGTGATGGACTCCCAGGCCGTTGGGTGTAGCGAGAGGAGGCTGCCAACTGCCTCGAGAGATGAGCAGCTGTGCAACCCTTCAGGGTTGCTGCATGGGTCTCTCCACGAAAGGCTCTCAAGACCTGATTTCTCGGACTCCCTCTGCCTCTAGGGCAGTGTCTACCAAATCCCCCTCTGCCCGAGGGAAGGCGAGTCCTAAGTTTTCTGAAAATAGCTGACTTTTTGGCCCCTCGCTGATTCCTAGAGAAGGTTCGTTGAGGGGACGAAAACTGGATCCTGGCAGAGTCTTCCCATCCTTCTCACTATTAACTAAGGTGTCATATACCGACTTCCCAAAAATGGTGGAACCGTCGTACTGGGCATTTGTAAGAGACACCTTAAAGGGTCCCGAAAAGGCGCAGAGCCGGAGCCAGGCATGGCGCCTAATGGCAACGCCTGTATCTGCAGCTCTAGCAGCACCCACAGTTGCATGGGAAAGAAGATGCATAGAGGTATTAGCAATAGATGTCAGGATGGCCATTTGAGAGAACACTTTCTTGTCCTCCACAGACATGGACCCAGAGGTAGACTCAGCGGTCTCCTTGACTAGGTCTCACTGCAGCCTAATCATGTGTGCCAAATAATTCAATGCATGCACAAAAGATGTTGCTGAAGCATACACCCGCTTCCCAAAATGGTTCATCATCCTGGACTCTCAGTAAGGAAGATGAACCGCAGAATTCTCCTGAGTGAGCTCCTTCTTAGTGGCAGCTGCCATTACTATGGCATCAACTGAGGATCCCTTGGTCCAATGTGTCCTGTCCGCAGGGGCACTCAAAATTTTGTCCGGGCATTTGGGAATGGGCTCCACAGTGTCTAGTTCCATCCACACCCAGGATGTATGTTTGTGAGGAACATCCTCAGTGGGGGTTTCCGGGGAGGACTCTCCACATCTCACTGCTCTCAAGTGGGAGCACCCTGGGGCAAAGAGGCAGCAGGCTGTCCCTGAGATGGGAGGATGTCTGGGTCCGCGTCAGACAGAGGAGGAGCCCGGGGTGGACTCCAAAGACGAAATCATTAGGGGCCTCAATGGGATCAAGAGGACCCTCTCCACCAAGACGAAGGCCAAAGGGGAACAGACCTCCTGAGGAAGGACAATGGAAGGAGCCATAACCCTTTGACACAATGGGGAGCCAGAGTCGAGCCTCCAGGCACTGAGATTCCAAGGGGAAGGCTCTGCACCAAAAAACTTGGAGCAGACAGCATCACTCGAATCTGGCGCCGAGGCTACGGCTTCGAGAGCCAGACTGATCTGAGCTATTCGGATCCGACCTGCTCAAGGCCATGGCTGGTATCGAGGTACAAGGTACCATCAGAGCCGACCCCCTGACGATGAGTGTCCTCAGATCCAAGGGCTCCGAAACCGGAGGTGAGATCCGAGAAAGAGTAATGGGGATGAATGCAGACTACATGCTCCCAACTCCAAAGGGAGAAGGGGGCAGGCAAGACTCCCAGCTGTACCTGAGTGAGGATAAACTCCCACATCATCATATCCATCTCTGCTTCGGTGAGACTGCAGGTGGAGTGGGAAGAGAAGGTCACCAACACCAGCCTAGAGAGGTGGTGAGGGGAAACCTGTGCCAGCGACAGGTTTGGAAGTTCCTCCGGCACCAGAGAGCAAGTACAGTTGTGTACACTTACCATAAATGTAGATGTTAGAGTGTATTCACTGTTGCAGTCATCACATTTGAGTTATCTGCTTGCAGTAACCCTCAGTTGGCCTGATTAACAAAGTATTGGGTCCTGCGTCCGTTGCTGTCTCATCTTCCATGACGTCAGGTAGTCAGGGGTATAAAGCATGCAGCCGACACCACTGCATCAGGTTTTCTTACCCCAGATGTCGTGCCCCCTAATGGGAAGCAATTAAATATATATATGCAAGGTTATACCTGCAACAAAAAAGCAAATACACCAAAAAGCTTTTAGGCATAGCAAAGGAGAATAGAGGTATAGCCAAAAGTCAGGGGGCTGGAGGGAGGGTAACCAGGACAGCAACAGTGAATACACTCGAACATCTGCATTTATGGTAAGTGTACACAACTGTACTATGTTCTTCGTGTTTCACTGTTGCAGTCATCACATTTTGGTAGATTCCCAACGCTAAGGATGGGAAGAGGAATTTAGATAGCATTAGGACTAGCTATAAGGCCCTGCAAGACTGCAGTGGCAAAACCAGTTCTGGATTTAGAGAAAACTGGCAAAAGGTAATGCTTGGTGAAAGTATGTACAGAACTCTAGGTAGCAGCTTTTAGGATGTCCCTGGTAGGGACACCTCTGAGAAAGGCTGTAGAGGTAGATGCAGCCCTGGTTGAGTGTGGTCTTATCCCCTGTGGGATAGGTTTTCCATGGTGCTTATAGCAGAAATGAACGCAATGGCTTATCCATTTAGAAATGGTTTGCTTTGAAATGGCCTCCCCCTCTGCCCTTGCAGCAAATGCCACCGGCAGTTGTTCAGATTTCCTTTGAGGTTTAGTCCTGTCCAAGTAAAATGTAAGTTGTGCAGTACCCGTTCCCCTTTGTTCTGTGGATTAGAAAAGAAGGTTGGCAAATGAATGGACTGATTAAGAGTCACACTGGATACTACCTTGGGCATGAAGGAGGGATTGGTCCTAAGGGACACCCTGTCCACATGAAAGATAATGAAAGGCTCCACTGCCACAAGGGCCTGTAATTCAGATACCCTTCTTGCTGAAGTGATTGCTAAAAGGAAGGCTGTTTTCCAAGAAAGGAATTTTAACTCTGCACTTGCAACTGGCTCAAAAGGAGGTAGAGTGAGTTTTTCCAATATAAAGTTAAGGTCCCAGGCTGGAGTTGGGGCGCTCTCCTGGGTGGTCTTAAGTTTTTGGCCCCTATGAGGAACTGCTTGAGCAGTGGATGAGAGAAGAGGGGTGAGTTCTTTGTTGTAGTGAGCTGAAATGGCTGAGGCATGAATTTTGATGGAGGAAAAACAAAGGCCCTTGTGAAGCATCTCAGTTAAGTATTGAAGAATCTGAGGTAAATTGGGAGCTGCTGTGCCCAACCCTTGAGTTTGGTTCCAGGAACAGAATCGTTTCCATTTTTCAGCATAAGATTTTCTAGTACCAGGCCTCCTTGCCTCCAAAATGACATCAAACATTTGTTTACTGAGGGATGGTAACAGAGAGATCAGGTAATTAACCAGGCTGCCAGGTTCAGGGTTTGACGCTGAGGATGCAGAATCTGGCCCTCCTGCTGGGACAGCAGGGTAGGGGTCTGAGGCAGGTGCTATGGTGCCAGCAGTGACACAGTGTGCAAGAGGGGGTACCAGTGTTGGCCTGGCCAGTCTGGTGCTATCAGTATCGTCCTTGGTTTGTCCCGTTTGATCTTTAGTAGTACTTTGGAGAGGAGAGGCAGAGGAGGAAAGACAAACTGATAGATTTTTCCAGTTGAAGGACAGTGCATCCACTTTCCAAGCTTGTTTGTGGGGAGTCCTTGTGTAACATTTGTCCAATTGGTAGTTCCGAGGGGAGGCAAACAGGTCTATATCTGGGCGCCCCCATTTGTTTATCAACATGTTGAAAGTCTTTGGTTCCAGGTTTCCACTCGTGTGGGTCCATGAGATTTCTGCTTAGTTCGTCTGCCAGTGTATTTAGCTTTCCCGGCAGGAATTGAGTTTGTAGATGCGCTTGGTAGCTCAAAGCTGTGTTCCACAGAGCCATGGCTAGTCTGCAGAGGGGGTATGAATGGGTACCCCCCTGCTTATGTACCACATAACAGTGGTGTTGTCTGTCTTTACCATTAATTGTCCTGGAAGAATGTGGTCCTTAAAGGCTGTCAGAGCATTCTGTACAGCTAACATTTCTTTTTGATTGATATGCAGGTGCATTTGACTTGGGTTCCATTTGCCCTGAATGCATTTCCCTGCCGGGTGAGCCCCCCCCCCCATGCAATAGTCGGATGCGTCTGTTAGGGTTTGGGCGGCAGGGGTTAGAGTGAATGGTAATCCCTTGTTTTGGTGGCAAGCCTCTGTCCACCAAAGGAACTCTAACTGTAGGCAAGGTATGACAGGAATCATTGCTTCTAGATCCTGAGAATGTTGACACCATAGGCTTTTTAGATACCATTGTAGTCTTTTCATATGCAGTCCTGCATATGGAATTAGGAGAATGCAGGAGGCCATGAACCCCAAGGCTTGCAGTATTTGCCTTGCAGATAGCAAGGTTTTTGTGGCTATTAGTTTGAAGTAAGCTGTCAAATGAATTTGTTTGTCTGGCGTGAGGAAAGCCACCTGGGAAACTGTGTTCAAGCTTGCTCCCAGGAATATAATTTGTTCAAGGTGTGATTTATTTTCGTTTATGGTGTACCCCAGACAAGTTAGCACTTTTTGTACAAACGCCAGATTATTCAAAAGTATGTCCTGGCTTTCTGCCTGAATTAGACAATCGTCCAGGTATGGGCATATTTAAATATTTCTTTGCGTGCAAAATGCAATAACTGAAGCTAGGCACTTTGTGAATACCCTGGGCGCAGTAGATAAACCAAAGGGCAATGCAGAGAACTGACAGTGCATGTAGTCTTCTTTGAAGTGTAGGTATCTTCTGCAAGATTCCCTGATTGGGATGTGCAGGTAGGCTTCCTTTAAATCCAGTGTTGCCAACCAGGAATCTTTGCCTAGCATAGGAAGCAACTGGTGAAGAGTTAGCATCCTGAATTTTGGGATCACCAAAAACGTGTTTAGGATAGAAAGGTCCAGGATAGGACGCCATGAGTTGTCTTTTCTGGGTACCAGGAAAAGTCTTGAGTAGAAACCTTGTCCCTTTTCCTCTTCTGGTACAGTTTGAATAGCCCTTATGCTTAAGAGAGAGAGAGTACCTGCTTTTGAGCCTCTGCCCACTAATTTTGGGGTAGATCTGGCCAACCGTTTGGGGTTGGTAGCAAGTGGAAGTGAAATCTGTATCCTTGGGAAACTATATTTAAAACCCATCTGTCCTGGGTAATGAGTTCACAGTTTTTTGTCTGCAGAGCAATCTTTCCCCCTAAAGGAGAAGTCAGCTGAGAAGGGCTTGGAAGTTTTAAAGTTATGTCATTGAGACAGTTTACCATAGGGGGGAGTCTTACTACTCCCTGACTTGGAAATGGGAGCCCCCCACTGCTTAGTCCTGTCCGTACCTTGGGACTGAAGCCTGGGTGTTCTGCTGGTTTTGGGTTTGGACTGAGAAGGCCTGGAAAAGGCAGGAAAGGACCAATTCTTAGAGAGCCAATGCCTACTAAATCTTGGAGGCTGTACTTGTAGGAAATCTTTTAACAGTTTGCATAGATTTAGCTTTTTCCTCCATCTTTTTAAGTACTACTTCTGCTTTGTTGCCAAACAGGTGGTCCTGATTTAAGGGAGCATCCAGCAATTTAGCTTTAACATGATCTGGCAAAGATTGCTCCTTAAGCCAAGCATGCCTTCTAAGTACAGACCCAGTGACAGCAGCCCTGCAAGATGCCTCTAGTGAATCAAAACTACATTGAAAAGTATGTTTTCCAACTTGTTCAGCAGAATGCATTAAATCCTGTAAATCCTTATTTTCAGCATAATCAGGAATCAACATAATTTTTCTGCTTAAGCAATCCAATAATATGCTGCTGATACTTTAACATATGAGACTGGCAGTTTAAGGCCCTAATGGCCAAGGTTGCAGAAGTGTTTACCTTCTTACCCCATCTATCCAGCACCCTGGAATCAGAGGGGGTAGGATTTTTGGCAGTAATAGCCTTAATGCCCCTGGGTCCCTGTGAAATGGTCTCAGGATCCGCAGTAGGATTTTTAAAAAGGAACTTGTGAGAGTCAGAAACCCTGTAATATCTATAAGGTTTTCTGTGAGCAGGAGGTAAAGAGTCAAGGGCCAAGCTAGATTCCAAAAAGGCATCATCAGCAATGTCCAGTACAAGGGGGGATAGCTAAAGGCCTATGTTGGGGCAGGAGTAAGAAATCCCTAAGCCTCTTTTTAGAATCACAGTAATCCTGGCTTTCCCAGCCAAAATGCTCCCTAAGAGTATGCAAGGTTTCACCAAAAGACAAACCCTCTGGGGGGAAGCAGAGGGAATAGAGTCCTCTGCATCAGAATCCTCTTAGGTAGATAAGGGTAAATCCTGGTCAGAGGAAAAGTACAGTTGTGTACACTTACCATAAATGTAAATGTTCTAGTGTATTCATTGTTGCAGTCATTACATTTGGGTAATCCTGCTGGCAGGTTGCTCTCAGTCGGCCTGAATTCCAAAGTCTTGGATCCTGCGTCGGCTGCAGTCTCCCCTTCCCTGACGTTAGGTAGTCAGGGTATAAAAGAAGCAGCAGACGCCTCAGATGTCAGGTGCCCCCCTAAAAGAGTAGCCAAAATTTATATCTATATATAAAATTACATGCAGCAATATACAATTTACCTTCATCCACAAGCAAATATACCACATAGGTTGTATAAATCAGAGAAGGAAAGAAAAGGTTCCATCAGAAGAAAAGGGGGGATGGCGGGTGGCTAACCTGGACTGCAACAGTAAATACACTCGAACATCTACATTTATGGTAAGTGTACACAACTGTACTATGTTCTTTGCGTTTCACTGTTGCAGTCATTACATATGGGTAGATTCCTAAAGCTATGGTTGGGAGGCTAGAGCTAAACAGCACTAGGAGCGACTATGAGACCCTGCAGAACTGTAGTGGCAAAGCTTGCCCTGGATTTAGAGTAGAGTGGCAGATGATAGTGCTTTGTAAAGGTGTGCACTGAACTCCAAGTAGCCGCCTCTAAAATGCCCTTAGTTGGTACTCCCCTGAGAAAGGCTGCTGAAGTGGCTGCAGCTCTGGTGGAATGTGGCCTAATGCCCTTAGGCACTGGCTTGCCATGGTATAAGTAGCAGAAACGAATGCAGTGGCCTATCCACTTTGAAATAGTCTGCTTTGAGATGGCCTTTACTTGTGATCCTGCAGCATATGCCACTAGTAATTGCTCTGTCTTTCTGAAAACTTTGGTTCTGTCCAAGTAGAAGCTAAGCTGTCTGTGTACGTCCAAAGAATACAGAATCCTTTCCCCCTTGTTCTGTGGATTTGGACAAAAAGTTGGCAGATGAATGGTTTGACTAAGAGCCACACTGGACACCACTTTAGGCATAAATATTGGGTTTGTCCTCAGGGAGACCCTGTCCGGATAAAAAAATGATAAATGGTTCCACAGCCATGAGTGCCTGTAGCTCTGAAACTCGCCTTGCAGAAGTTATTGCTAGGAGCAGAGCTATTTTCCAAGATAAAAACTTTATATCAGCAGTAGCAGCTGGCTCAAAAGGAGGCAGGGTGAGTTTTTCCAAGACATAGTTGAGGTCCCACGCAGGCATTGGTGATCTCCTTGGAGGCCTTAAATTTTTGGCTCCTCTGAGATACTGTTTTAATAAGGGATGAGAAAAGATTTGTGGCTCTGCATTGTAATGAGCCGAAATGGCAGAGGCATGAATTTTAATAGATGAGAAAGATAGGCCTTTGTCCAGCATCTCAGTTAAGTATTGTAAAATCTGAGGAATATTTGGCACAGCTGTATCTGTTCCTTCTGCCTGGTTCCAAGCACAGAATCTCTTCCATTTTCCAGCATAAGATTTTCTAGTACTAGGCCTTCTGGCTTCCAAAATGACATCCATCACAGCTTTGCTGAGAGGCGTGTTTTGTATGACTACATTATCCGCCATGCTGCCAGGTTTAAAGTCCTGAATTGGCTGTGCAGGATCTGATTGCTTTGCTGGGACAGTAGATGCGGTACTTGAGGTAAGGACCAAGCTGGGCATTAAGACAAGCTTCTTAATATTGGGTACTAGTGCTGGCGGGGCCAGGCTGGTTCAATCAGCATCATCTCTGGCTTCTCCTGTCTGACCTTTAGGAGTACCTTGGGGAGGAGAGGCAGAGGGGGAAAGGCATATACTGATAGGTTTTTCCAGCTGAAGTATAGGGCGTCCACTTTCCATGCTTGTCTGTGATAAATCCTTGTGCAGAAACTCTTTAGTTGGTAGTTGTGAGTGCAGGCAATTAGATCTATGTCCGGGCATCCCCATTTCCTTGTTATCATGCTGAAGACTTGAGGATCCAGCTGACACTCGTGGGGATCCATGAGGTTTCTGCTTAGTTCATCTGCCAGAGTATTTTTCCTTCCTGGCAGGAATTGTGCCTGCAGATGTACTTGGTAAGTCAATGCTGTGCCCCACAAAGTCATGGCTAGTCTGCAAAGGGGGTAAGAATGTGTGCCCCCCTGCTTGTTTATATACCACATGACCGTGGTGTTGTCTGTCTTTATCAGTAGTTGTCCTGGATGAAGTAGGTCCTTGAAGGCTGTCAGGGCATTTTGAACAACTAGCATCTCTTTTTGATTGATATGCAGATGCATTTGGTTTGAGGTCCATGTTCCCTGAATGCATCTTCCTGCCATGTGGGCCCCCCAAGCATAATCTGATGCATCCGTTGTTAGTGTCTGCCCGGCTGGGGGTAATATGAATGGCTGTCCCTTGTTTTGGTGACAAGCCTTTGCCCACCATCGAAACTCCTGTTGCAGGCAGGGAATGAGAGTAATTATAGTTTCCAGGCTGTGGTAATGTTGAGTCCAAACACTTTTTAGGTAGAACTGAAGTTTCCTCATATGCAGTCTTGCATACGGAATTAGTAGGATGCAGGCAGGATGCCATGAGCCCAAAGCCTGCAGAATTTTTCTGGAAGATAACTGGGCCTTTGTTGCTAACATTTTGAAATAGGTAGTCAGTTGCCTTTGTTTGTCTGGCGTGAGATAAGCCATCTGGTCAGTTGTATTTAAGCTTGCACCCAGGACTATTCTCTTGAGAGGGTACTAGTTTTGATTTCTTTTCGTTGACTGTGTACCCTAGGCATTTTAGAAGTTTTTTCACAAACGCCAGATGCTGTAGAAGGATGTCCTTGTTCTCTGCTTGAATTAGACAGTCGTCCAAGTAAGGATATATTTGTATTCCTCTTTGTTTGCAGAATGCAATTACTGGTGCCAGGCATTTTGTAAAGATCCTGGGCACAGTAAATAAGCCAAAGGGCAGTGCAGAGAATTGGTAATGCATTGAGCCAGACTTGAATCTGAGGTATCTTCTGCATATTTGTCTGATTTGGACATGCAGGTATGCCTCTTTTAGGTCTAAAGTTACAAGCCAAGTGTTCTTGCCCAACATGGGCAGAAGCTGCTGCAAAGTCAACATTTTGAATTTTGGTATATCCAGGAATGTATTCAGAATCGATAGGTCCAGTATTGGCCTCCAGGCCTTGTCCTTTTTGGGTACCAAGAACAGTCTTGAGTAAAAACCTTGTCACCGCTCTTGCTCTGGCACTTGTTGAATGGCCCTCGTGTCCATGAGGGATGAGACTTGTTTTTGTGCCTCTGTCCATTGATTTTTTGGCAGATCTGGCCAGCCGTTTGCCTTTGGCAGGGTATGGAAATGGAACTTGCAGCCTTGTGACACGATATTTAGAACCCACTTGTCCTGGGTTATAATGTGCCAATTTTGAGAAAAAAGTGCTAATTTCCCCCCTAAGGGTGCTGCCAGAAAATAAGTGCTTGGTGCAGGGAGGGGGAAGTCACTGGGACTGTTTCCTGTAAGGTTGTGATTTGTCTTCTCCACTTTTGGAGGTAGAAGCACCCCATTGCTTTGACCTGTATGAACCTTGCACCTGGGATCTGCCTCTAGGGCATCTGGGTCTGCCCCTTTGAGGTCTGTGACACAGGAAAGGACCAATTATTTGTTGGCCAGTGTCTACTAAACCTAGGTGGCTGTGCTTGTAAGAAATCTTTGACCGTTTGCATAGATATAGCTTTGTCCTCCATTTTCTTTAACACCTCTTCTGCCTTAACACCAAACAAAGTATCATGCTGTAAAGGTGCATCTAATAATTTAACTTTAGCATGATCAGGCAGATTTTGTTCCTTTAACCAAGCATGCCTTCTAATTACAGAACCTGTAACTGCGGCCCTGCAGGAGGCCTCTAAAGAATCAAAACCACATTGCAAAGTATGCTTTCCATCTTGTTCAGCTGCATGCAATATATCCTGCATTTCCTTGTTTTCTGCACATTCAGAGTTTAACAACATTTTTTGTTTAAGCAATGCCATGACATGTTGCTGATATTTGAGCATATGAAACTGACAGTTTAAGGCCCTTATAGCCAAGGTAGCAGAGGTGTAAACCTTTTTTCCCCATCTATCCAGTGCCCTAGAATCCCTGTCAGAAGGGGTAGGGTTTTTTGTAGCGGAAGCCTGAACTCCCTTGGGACCTTAAGAAATAGTTTCTGGGTCTGCAGCAGGGTTTTTTAAAAAGGAATTTATGCGAGTCAGGAACCCTGTAATATCTGTCAGGCTTAACAGGAGCTGGAGGTAAGGAGTCAGGAGTAAGGTTAGACTCCGAAAACACATCATCTACGATGTCTAATACATGAAGGATGGCTAGTGGCTTGTGCTGAGGTAGTAACAGGAAATCCCTGAGCCCCTTTTTAGATTCTGAAAAATCTTGGCTCTCCCAATAGAAATGCTCGCTCATGGTATGTAAGGCTTCCCCAAAAGAATAGTCCTCGGGAGGAGAAGCTGAAGGTATGGATTTCTTCAGCATCAGAATCCTCATAGGGGGGAAAAAGAATATTCCTGATCAGAAGAGGAATCAGAAGAAATGGAAACCTGATCTGAAGATTCATAGTCGGTCTCTTGCCTAGGCCTCTTATCAGGAGGGGGATGGGAACCCATGATCAAGGTAATCAAGTGTTCGGCCATTTTGAGAATCTGTTTTTTGGGTGTGGAGGCCTGTCCATGTGGCTCTTGAGTTTGCTTCTTTGCCTTTGAAGGTGCTTTAGTCTTTGCCTTTGAAGTCGGTTTAATGTATAGATGTTTGGGTCTGAATACACCCTCAGAAGACGGTGCCTGCTCAGCGGCTCGGGACCCATCTGAAGGATTAGCGTCCGAGGCTCCAATACCTTGCGTTTCCAGCAGCATGGCCGACTCCACGTGGGAGTCGGTAGCGGCCTGTGACTCTAAAGTAGCGGTCGTCAGGGGCTGCGAACGCACCTCACTGAGAACCGACGACTGGTTTAGGAGAAGCTTTGCCAGTTTTGGGCCTCGGCTCTTTCTTTTTCTTTGCGTTTTTTGTGAACTCCGGTAGTCGGATGGCTTTAAGACGACATTTCTGGATAATTAAACCTGCGTCCAAAGTAGTTTAAAGCAAAATCATACAGACGCTTAATAGTGCGCGCGTTGGTTAAATCTAGCACAAAACAGACAACCCAGAAAGTTGTGATCAGGGCCTAGGCAAGGAATACAGTAAGAATGAAAGTCCTTATGAGGTATTTGCTTCCCACAAGAAATACAATTATTAACTTTTTCTGACATCGGTTCTGGAGCAAGAAAAAAGTTTCCCCAATGGGGTACTTAGCTTTACAGAAGACTTTGGATCTGAAATTCGAACTCGAAAATCTCAGGAGTCGGCCTACTGGCACTTGCGAACTGCTACTGCTTCGGGCACCGCGCGGCAAGAAAGATTGAAGAAAATTGCATCGGCTGCTTCTTTTATACCCCTGACGACCTGACGTCAGGGAAGGGGCGATGGCAGCTGACGCAGGACCCAAGACTTTGGAATTCAGGCCGACTGACGGCAACCTGCCAGCAGGATTACCCAAATGTAATGACTGCAACAGTGAAACACGAAGAACATCAGAAATTTCGGAATCCTGATCAGAAGTATCATAAGCAAATTCAGTCCTAGGTCTCTTAGAGGGGGAAGGTTGGCTTCCCCTGATTAAAGTAATAAGGTCTTCAGCCATTCTTATTTGTTTTTTAGGCATAGAGGCCTGACAATGCGTTCTGGGTGTCAGTTTTCTAGGCATGGTTCGAGTTTTAGGCCTTGAAGAAGAAGAAGATGACGTCAGTTTAATATGCAAGTCAGTAGGCCTGAACACATCCTCAGAAGCCAGTGCCTGCACAGCGGCTCCAGACCCATCCAAGGTAGAGACATCCGCAGGTTCCACAGTTGAAGCATCTCGCGGCATACCGGACTCCGAATGGGTCTCAGTAGAGGCCTGCGAATCTGAAGTAGCAAGTATCAAGGGCTGCAAAAGCGCCTCACTGAGTACCGGTGAACTGGCGACTAGCTTAGGAGAAGCGTCGCCAGCAGCTTTGGACCTGGGCGGCCGGTCTCTGTCTTTATCTTTGCGTTTTTTTCGGAATGTCAGTAGTCTGGTGGCTTACCGAAGACATAGCTGGATAACTGAACCGAGTACCAAAATATTTAGAAGCATAAATATACAGACGACGAATAGTTCATTGTTTAAATAAGGCACAAAACCGACAGCGAGGTACATCATGGTCAGGGCCTAGGCAAGGAATACAGTACAAATGAAAATCTTTATGAGGTATTTGCTTTCCACAAGAAATACAATTATTGACTTTTACTGACATCGGTTTAGAGCAAGAAAAAGTTTCCCCAACGGGGTACTTAGGTTTAGTTGAAGACTTCGGTTCTGAAACTCAAAAACAAAAATTTCAGGAGTCGGCCGACCGGCACTTGCAAACTGCTTCTGCTTCGGGCACTGCACAGCAAGAAAGACAGATGTAATGGAGTCGGCTGCATGCTTTATACCCCTGACTACCTGACATCATGGAAGATGCGACAGCAATCAACACAGGACCCAAGACTTTGATAATCAGGCCGACTGAGGGCTACTGCAAGCAGATAACCCAAATATGATGACTGCAACAGTGAAACATGAAGAACATCTGAGGGGAATGGAGCCAGGGGACTCCATCCTCGGAGCCAACCTAACTTTAGCTGGAGGTCTCGCTGAGGATGTGCAATCTGGGGATTGCTTCCTTGCCCTGTCCTTGGACTTAAAAGGTTTGTCTCTATCTGTGGACCTCTTGGCAGGAGGAGGAGTCTCAGAGGCCGGGGCGAAGATGGAAGCCAAGGCAGAAGACGCCTGGGCCCCGGTGGTAGGAGGGGGAAGAAGGCCCCTCAAAATTAACTTATTTCTCCTGTCCATCAGTGCCCAGGGATTAAATCTGGCACAGATGCAACAGGAGGTTTCTAAGTGGGCAGCCCAAGGACATTCAATGCACAGAGTGTGGCCATCAGCAGGAGAGAGCTTGTGGTCACACACTGTGCATTTTCAGAAACCTGGTTTGGGGGTTTGAGCCATACTCCCAATCAAAAGGCTCAACACAGACAGAGAGACCACACACATGAGGTTAGAAGAAAGAGTTTTTTTTTTTTTAAACTGACAGAGAGCAAGGGGAGGTAGAAAAAGGAAAGGTTTAAGAAAGGAGCGTCAAAAAAGGTAGAAAAAAAGTCTCTTACCTTGAAAACTGTAGCCTAGAGCACGGATCGCAATGCAAACATGAAGTGCGGCAAATGAGATCTGAAGGGAAGAAAGAGACAGGGGGCATTATGTGCAGGGGAGAAGCTTGGAGCTCTAAACAGATGCTAGATATGAGGCAGAGTTGGATCCGTGCCGGACTGGTAACCCACAGGTTGAAGACCAAATGAAGACTACTTCAGATCTAGTGTTACCAGGAAACTTGAAAAAGGAAGGAGAAGTAACAGGTTGTGAAGTGACAGCATATTGATCCTGGTCACCATCACAAAAACGTTTAGTAAAGAAAGGTGCAGAACAGTCTCCAAGCATTTTCCTTCTTTGGCACTAAAAATATCCTTCACTAAAAGCCCTTACCAACCTGGAAAGTTGGAACTGGTTCTACCAGTCTCTGGGAGAGCATGCAGATAAAGGACTAGGGGGAAATACCGGAATCTGATCAGGTGGATGAGTAATTATCCCCCCCCCCCCGCAGAAAAGGAGGGATTTCCTTCCTCCAACTGTAAATTTGATGAATGATCTTCAGAGCTCATTTGTCTGAAACTATCTGTTACCAAAGAGAAAAGTGGAGACTCAGACTTTCTGCAAGGTAAAAGGGACTGCCAGGGTGGGAAGGGAGGACAAGATCTTTTTAATAGTCATTCTGACTTGTTGGGCTCTCTCTGGTTTTGGGGGCTTCCTAAATTCTTTTTGGAACCCATTTACCATTTCTTCTTAAACGGCTGTTTTCCCTAAGCTTTGTTGAGGCTATTTATTTTTGCCAAAACTGGATAAGGCAATTAGAGAATCCCTTAGAAAATTTGGAAAAGGAGGGCTGAAAAATATTAGAGATTCCCTGTATAAATTTAGCCCTTTCATCATACTATTCAAAAACTTCTTCAGCAGAGGAACCAAAAACTAAACCTATACCCAAAGGAGAAATTAAAGCATCATTTTTCACATCAGCTGTGAGGTTCTGAAAATTCATGAAGGCAAACCGCTACAAAACTGTACAAGTGGCCATAGTCCTCAACTGAGTCATACACATTGCAAACGAGTCATGACTTGAACAATGGAAGAAACTAAATTTAGAGCAGATGTTTCCTCACAAGAAGAAACTGCAGACAAAATTTCCCTGTACTTTCACTATTAGTCAAAATAAACTAACCTATGAGCCTGACAATTCAAAATTCTGGAAATCAAAGTTGAAGTATACACTTTTTCCTGTTTTTATCAGTAATCTTCCTACCATTGTCAGATATACATATACATATATATATATATATATATATATATATATATATATATATATATATATATATATATATATATATATATATATATATATATATATATGTGTGTGTGTGTGTGTGTGTACACACACACACAAACACAGAGAGAGAGAGCGAGAGAGAGAAGGATTGGAATTAACCAAATGTTAAGCAACAGTAGGATCAACTAAAGCTATAACTGTAGGACCTGGTTTGGGAAGAGTGTATAAAAACTTAAGATAAAAAAACAGAAAAAAAAACTTAGACTGAGTAACAATACATTCCATCTGCATTTTTAGATGGAGAAGGTTGTTAGGAAAATTGCAGGCAGAAATACACATTCTCCAAAGCTGACAGAACTGGGGGAATGGGCGAAGGTTCTGAAAATTTCTTCTCTAACAGCTCACAGTATTTTCTGAGAGACTGAGAAACCTTAGTGTTATCCAAATGAAAGCACAGAACATTCTGAAAATAGTCTCAGGGAAAGAGAATCTCCCGCATGGAGAATTGGAAATTGAGCTCTCCTCAGTCTGAATCAGAAAACCGAGGAGAAAACACTGTACCTCTCCATGTATCTTCTTGTCCAAATTCAAAATCTACTCAGGAAAAGTGGTAACCCTCTTTCTTTTACCATTAACCACTTTAGATGGATGGTCAATAGCCTGAATTAAACCCAGAGTCAGACCTAGTACAATACTCCTAAGGAAATTTGAGGAGTAGACACTTGTTTAGTTTTCTGTTTCTTTTTGACAGGAAAAATGGGGTCAGCAGTGTTAATAAAGGCAGCAAAGCTTCCCCAGGAATGGGCACAATGTTCTGACTAAACGGAGAATTTGTTCCTGTTCTATCTCCCACGTCAGAGAAAAGCACCTCTCCTTTATCCGCTGAGGGGGACCCCAACAGCTGCAGAGGATGTGGCTAATCCCAGGTCCACAGTGGCTGCAGGTGCTAAACCAAAGGGATAGAAGATAAAAGTTGAGTGTTCTGAGTTACAATTAATGGCCACAACAGAATCACCCACCTATGGCTGAGGCAAATTGCTGGCCTGATGTGGTAGTAAAGGTTGTTTGCTTAACTTTTTCTTTTTTGTTACTGGAAGCAGGACCAACCATGAGACCAGTAATTTGTTCCATGGTCAAGCAGAAAATGGTGTCTCCTTCCTGGAAGAAAACAAGCAGCAAAAGCTGGTAAAAAGTTAAAAGTCACTTTTTTCACATAAAAACATAGTAAAAATTGCTTTGAAACACTTTGCGATCCCATCAAAGTAAATTAAACATATCTCCACAGAAGAGAGTAGTTTTCAATTACTTTAAATAACTTTTAAACTGACTGGAAAAAATTCACACTCGTTTAAATGCAGAGTTAAGTTGCTTGACAGTCTGTTAAAACACAAACTCCTAGCTTAAAAATAACATTCCTAAACAGGAATCTAACACAAAAGCATTTAATGTGGAAGTTTCTCCCCCTAAATGGAACTTGTCTGCCCAGCAAAGAAACTGCATAAGACACCTGTTGATCCTTAAAAACACACAGAGGAGTGCTCTTTCAAAGGCAGTAAAGCTCTGAAGGGCTTAGTGCCTAAATCTGTCTCTTTAGTAATCTCAGGTTGAGCTGACTGATGGCTTGGGTGTGTGGAACATGCCCTGACACTTTAGAAGCTGGCTGGCTATTATATCCTTGGCAGGATATAATCCATACAGCTAAGGCTAGTGCAGCAGCAATCAATATGAGGAACATCGCTATTTCATGCCAACAATGACAGAATTTTGATAATGACCCACCATCACAGACGTCAATTGCTGATATTGACCAGAGGCTGTCAGGCCTAAAGTGTCAAGCTCCAAAATCTCCAACCCAGTCCCAGAAGAGCTGTCAGATACAATCCTCCCCGCAGACTGCATCCATCAACACCAATGACAATGATGTCAACTACATCAACATAGATGAGAAACACTGACCTGGAGGAGACAAAAATGGAAATGCATCAAAGTTTGTAGAGGGCTAAGCAACCTTGAGTCGATCAGCATCATAACTAGTCTGATGGAGGCTAACCAGAATGCTCCTCTCCATTTTACCTCAGATTGAGTTTGCTGATTGACAGACAGAATAATTATCCTGTGGTAACTTTTGCAGAGACCATATCTGGTGTAGGATGGTTAAAAAGACGTATGAAAAAGGGCACAGCTCATTCCACCAAGAGATATGAAAAGGACAGGGGTTGGAGGGAGGGGAGTCAAGGATAAATGAAGATCGACAAAATAGATGGAACATTATGGTGAGTATATAACTTCTTTATCTGATGTTGGCAACCTTCATTTATTCCTTGACGTGTGGGACAGAGTCCCCAGCTACTTTCTGCCTTGGATGGACTCGTGGAAGGACATTCCTGAGCACCACAGAACCAAAGGAAGCTTGAGGCCAGATCCAATTCGTAATGAGTAATAAAGGTATGCGGGCAGCTCAAATCGCTGCTGCACAAATGTCATCCAAAGAGGCCCTGGAATGAAAAACTGCTGAAGTGGCTATTGTTCTGGTAGAATGTGTCTTAATAGGTCCAGGTAATTTAACATTCCTCTTGGTGTATATGAAGGAAATGCAGTTTCTCAACCATCTAGAAAGCACAGGTTAGTACTAGAAAATGCAATAAACAGTTGATCAGATTTTCTGATCAGTCTTATTCTATGGAAGTAGAAACATCTGTGGATGTCTAATAAATGAAGACAGTATTCACCTTTGTTTGAAAATTTTGGAAAGAAGACTGGTTAATATTTGTCTCTGAAACAACCTTTGGTAGAAAAGATGGACTGTTCTTTAAAGAAACCCTATCTGGGAGAAAAATCAAATATTGAGGTTTACAAGATAGTGCTTGGATCTCTGAAATTCTTCTACCAGAGGTAATAACTATTAGTAAAGTTTTCTTTCAAGACAAGTACTTTAGCTCACAAGTGGCTGCAGGCTCAAAAAGGGGTATATTAAACTCTGAAGAACCAAATTCAGATCCCATGGGACATATGGGTCTTTAAAAGGAAGCTTCAGCATCAAGGTCGCTTTCAGAAAAGCCTTGCAGAGTTTATGAGACATTAACAGGGTTGTCCTGTCCATTATGCTCCTCCTTCAAAAAGAGAGGTCAAAAACTTTAAAATTTTTGTGACTGGAGCTGAGAAAGGGTCAATATCATTATCATGAGCCCAACATGAAAGCGCTTCCATTTCCTACAATAATGTTTTCCAGTGGATGGTTTAAGATAGGCCAAAATAATTTTACGGACTGGGGAAGACAATGTTACGCCTGGAGATCAATGGAAGTGGAGAAGCCATGGTGTAAGCTTTAGGTTCTGAAGGTTTGGATGGACTAATACCTCTAGACAGGAAAGGAGATCTGGAGCTGGGTCCAGAGTCCATGGTTGCTGAATCAGTTGAGGCCAGAGGAAGGGGAACCAAATCTGTCAAGGCCAAAATGGGGGAATGAGTATCACTTTGCTCTTTAACCAGATTGCTTTCTTCAAAAATTGAGGGATTATCAGAATTGGAAGAAAGGTGTATAGAAGTCCCGAGGGCCAATTGTGGGACTCCCATGGGGGGGGGGGGGTCAAAGTAGCTGCTGCACTTTAGGGGTGATGCAGAGAGGTCGCAACAAGGCTGGCCCCAGTGGTGAAAAACCATTTGTGCCACTTTTGGATTGACAGACCACTCATGAGGCATGAGAATGCATCTGCTCAGCTTGTCGCTATCACAATGGAAGTCCCCGGGATGAGTGCTGCTGTCAGAAAGTGGAAGGAAGAGATCGCCCACTGCCAAACTTTGAGCGCTTCTTGACAAAAGGGGTAAGACTTGATTCCTCCCCATTTATTGATATACCAGACCACTGACATGTCTGGATCGTAAATGTCCTTGGAGGGAGAGCAGCTTGAAAGGTCTACAGCACTAACAGCACTGCCCTCATCTCTAGAACACTGATATGCAAGCTGGCCTCCGAGTGACCAAGTGTCTTGGACTGTCTTGCCCAGATAATACCCCCCCCCCCCACCTGATCTGGGAGGCACCCGTGGTCACTATGGCCTGAGGCTGAGGTGGAATGAAACGTCATCCTGCAAGAATCTCTTTGGAGTGGATCCACCACAGAAGATCCTTTTTGCAACAGTTGGTTACCAAAACATGATGGAACATTGGCTGACGAAGAATGGACTATTGGGATGCAAGAAGCCATTGTAGAATCCTCGTGGAATCTTGCTAGAGGCATTAAAGTAATGGTCGCTGCCATAAAACCTAAGGACCCCAAGACCAGGCATGCAGCAACTGTCTTGTTGCTGCTGATTTTCCTGACTTGAAGTCTGATCTTTTCTGGATGGGGGAAGGGAAGAGAAGCTATGCAAGTGTTTGTATTCAAATTTGCCCCTATAAATTCCAAATTTTGCATCAAGACCAGCTGAGACTTCTTGTGGTTTATTGTGATCTCCAGGTAAGCACAAGTCTGAAGGATGTAGTCTCTTGATTTTTCTAAGAGATGCTTGGTGGGAGCGGTGATGACCCACTCATCCAAATAAGGAAACACTTAAGTGCCCCTTGTAGTCTCAAGTGAGACACTACCACTGCCATGCATTTGGTGAACATCCTAGGGGCTGTGGTGAGGCATACGGGTAGGGCCCTGAATTGGCAGTGACTGCCTCCCATCAGAAGAGGAGGAATCTCCTAGAGTGCTTGTCCATCTTGATGTGGTAACACACATCCTGAAGATCAATTGAGCACATCCAATCGTCTTTCCCTAAAAAGGGAAGGATGGACTGAACAGTGACCATCCAGAATTTTGTTTGTCCGATGGATTTGTTCAAAACAATGATATCCAAAAATTGGTCTCCAATTGCTCATCTTCTTTGGCACTAAAAATAATAGAGTAAATTCCAGATTTTTTCTGGTCTGGGCGAGACCTGTTAGACGAGACCTTTTTCTAGCAGTTTTTTGATTTCTCAAACTGCTGGTTTGCTCTGACTGGGTGGAACACTGGGGATTCTTTTGTATTTCTTGGGAAGGGGAGTGGAAGGGAATGTTGTATCCTCTGGTGATAATCTTTTGCACCCATTTGTAGCTATCTGTAGCCAGGCATGTTTGGTGCAAGGATAATTGTCCCACGACTACTTCCAGATGTAAGCAATCAAGCCTCTTTTCAGGAGCGCTGGGTAGGGTCTGGCAGAGAAAGAATCCCTGGAACCCTGATTTTGCTGGGCACATCTGCCACATGGACAATGTCTTCTGTTAAAGCTCCCCCCTCTGCCCCTGGGGAACTGCTACCACATGTGTCCTGAAAAGGCCCTTGGGATTTTCAGAATCACATTTTTCCACTCCTCTGGTTCCTGCAGAAGGACTGCTGGGGGTATTCCCATCTTTCTTACACCGGGACGAGGTCCAGGTGCGAACTTTTGGGCCAAAAGGGGATGATCTGTCAAAAGGCACACTGACGAATGAAGACCTGAATGGCTCCACAAGCTCTGGTTGTCCTCTCGGCTGCATGTGCTATAAGCCTCATGGAGGAGTTGGATATGGACTCGAGGGTGTCCAACGGAGAAGCAACCTTATCTTGGACTCATTCAGATATGGCTCCTGCAAGGGTATCAGGTAACTCTTTAATCAGATCCCTTTGGAGTCTTGTGAAGTGTGCCATAAAATTCAGAGACTAAGGCAAACGTCAATGATATGTATATCCACTTCCTGAACCTATCCATCGCCAGAGACACTCGATTGGGAGGATGGACAGTGGAACTCTCTTCAGACGGTTCTTTCTTTGTGGCTGCCGCAAACACCAAGGCATCTACTGCTAACCCTTTAACCCAATATTGAAAGTCTTCAGGAGCTGAGAATGTTTTATCTGGGCTCTTAGGACTCAGTTCTATGGAATCCGGAGCCTTCCACGTTCACTACGATATCAACTTGATGAGGTCATCAGCGGGTGGAGTTACCCAAGAAGTAGATAGGCGAGAGCTGAAAGCTTGCAGATACACTGACTCCTCCAGGGACTTCCAGCCACCCCTTTAAGGATCTTAAGAATGTCTCCAAGGGAGACATCTTCTGGGGGTGACCTAGGAGAACCTTCCCCTTCATTGTAGTCAGTGTCCTCAGTGACGGATTCTTTCAGTGAATCCAAGTGCTTCCTTTTGCACTTTCTGTTCTGAGGAACTTCTTCAGTGGCAAAATCTGAAGAAGCTATCAGAAGAGGATAGAACCTGAACAGGTGTGTCTTGCAGTTTCGGCACTCACTGTCCTGATGCAGAGGCTGGTTGAGAGGAAGGGTCAGGGATTAACTCCAATCGGGGAGCAGACAACTGGGTGCCCACTGAGGACAAAGCCCTATCCACTGCCTGGAAGGCAGGTCCCCCAGAAGAGAGCTTGGGGCAGAGAAAGACTGCCTCGGAACCATGGTCACTCCCCACTCCAAGGAGACCACCCCCGATGCCGAAGCCAGAGGGGAGCTCACTCTTCCTCCTCCTGAACATTATTACGCATGCAATGCTCCCACAGTTTCCATTTACTTCTATGCAATTTGTTCCTTACCTTTTCTAAAGACCCCTCTTCTAGTTCTTTTATCTCTCTTAAAATACTAAACACCTCAAATATAGTTGGTGGAGAACTTGATCTTCTAGTAATTGCTTTTTTTGGCAGTCAACAGAATTAAACAATGCCTTTTTCAGATCCTGCATCCCAGCTCAAAAAATAATTTCCTTACTTACAGCCATTTGCTCACCCAATATTTCTGAGTACTCTGGAGGGAATTTTTAATACTGACAACTCATTACACTCCCAAAACATATGTTCCCAGTTAGTTATTTCTTCTCCATCACACCTCCAACTTTCTGTTCTCTACCAGAGGAAAAACTGTTTTGAAGTCTGCCTGTGGTGTAACAATACACAAGCAAATACTTCCAACTAAGTTCCTAAATCTTCTAAAACTGTTTGCATAATTGCTAGCTACACATATGTCTTCTTATTGTTTTCCTGTAAATTGATTTTTCCAGTCTCTTTTCCCAATCTTTTCTAACCTCCTCTGATTCTTATAGTTATTGTGCAATATTGTTTATGCCCTATAATCATCCTTTTTTTAAAAGCTGTTTCTGTTCTAGATTAAAGTAAAAACTCTACCAGTACAGATCGTTCACATAAAATCCCCCTAGCCCTTTTTTTTAAATGTACTCCGAGATTAAGCCCTGGTAGGGAAGGCAGTCTCTATCCTGCAACCCAAATGTCTTCTTGGCCTAATCACACTCATTACCTTCCTTTCTGGAGTTATTTGCTCCCAGTATCTTGGTTTCTTTGCCAGGTTTTCCCAGTAAATTTCAGCCTCCTCTTGCCTATTTTCTGTACCTCTAACTTGCAGTCATCCCTACTGGCAACATCTCTTTTGTCTAGTCTCACATTGGCTTACTACTTAGAATACTTTCTGCTACAATATTCTGTAAAATGCCCAATTCTCTTGATGTAAATTAATAAGGGGAAGAAAAATTCTCTTGATCCAGATGTCTTTTTTTTTCTTGGACCTCATATGATTGTTTTCCTTATTGTTTATGTCTTTGTTCTCTTTTGGTTAGCTTATTTTGCAAGAGATGACATGGACTGTCCCTGGCCTTCCACTTAAAGTTCACAAACCCTTTAGAATAACCTTATTCATGCAATCGATTAAACTCCGCTTTATACATTCACAATTCTGCAAAAATGAGCTGCAGCACCTAAGCAAATAATGGGGACTACCATTTAACAAATAAAAACAAATCTCACCAAAACAAGTGAAGATTGTTTTCCAAAGCAAAGCAGGGAAATCCAAGGAACCAAACAAAAAACAAAAACAAATGCCATAAAGCACTTAACAGGCAATCTCAAAATGGGAACCTTGACAGCATGGATGCATTTAACAATGTAGTGCTGATTCCAACAGCAACAAGCAAGTTCTGCTGAGGATGTTGGTGCTTGGAATATTGGGGGATTGGGTAGGAGCTGAAGACTCAGACATGTTTAGCATTAGTGTCAATGTGGTTGAGAGCTTAACTGCAGTCCTAGAGTACACTAGAATGAATCAGACCATGCCTTTCATATGCTATTTTACAGAGCACAGTGCTCTGGCTTCACATTAGACCAAGTATTAACTGAAATGCAAAACGTGAAACTTAGGTTACTTTTCTGGTAGGGATCTAATTTACATCATGCAAGGTTCTGACTTAAATTCAAAATACTGGAAGCTCACCTGTTCTAATCTGAACTTGAAAATGCATTCTGTTCAGTTAAGTTTGGAGCACTAATTTATTTGCATTTATGCAAGTATGCATTTGTTAAAGGCAGACCGATGACCCACCTAGATCCTTCTCATGTTTAGCCTGAAAGTACTGTCCGATTAAGTGACTTGCTCAAAGTCACAAAGCTGGTAAATGTCATCTGAGGCAAACTTTGGAATGCAGAATGAAACTCATTAACAGCTTGCAGCCTTATTCTTCTGTTAAGTGCCAGACAAGCTATTTATTTATTTTACATTTGTTGACCGGACTAGTCTAACTGGATATATGTCCATTTTCAGTAGAGACCCGGGGAAAAAAGCTCCAAGCACTAGCAGCGACAAAGAATACAATATTAAGTAATTAGTACATTGTCTGTGTTGGTAAGAACAGAAATAGTAATAAGTCATTTAGTAGGTTGATGTTAATATCAATAACAGAGAGATAAACAAAGACAATACTATATAATTTATTTATTTTTTTATATATAGATTACAAAGTAAGCATCAAAGAAGTACATGGAAGAGAAGTGTAGAGACAGCAAGAAGGGGAATAAGATGTCAGTCAGGGTTAGAGCATGGACAAAGCCTGTGAGATTTAAGATGTTCTTTTAAGATGTTTTTTAAATTGGAAAGTTGAAGCAAGGGTGGATAGTTCAGTAGGAAGCTGGTTCCAGTTTTTACCTACTGTGTTGAAGAAAAGTGAGTCCCCAGCTTTGTTTTTTGACTTAGTAGTGGCAACAATGAGCTTATTTGCTGAGCGTAGTGTTTCAAGATTTTTGTATGGTGTGATCAGATTAGTGAGGATAGGGGTACTGTTAGGGTGATAAAGGATCTTTTGGGTGATAACTAGTTGTTGACAAAGTAGTTGATTTTGCAGTTCTAGCCATCCCAGTTGTTTAAGGTTGAGACAGTGATGAGTTCTAAATGGGGTACCAGTGGCAAATCTGGCAACTGGTGGAAAGTTTGGTAAGGTTGTTCTTAGACTGGTATATATCGCAGAAGCATAGAACAGGGTAGAGATTAGGTGGGTCTGGGCAAATGTCATTCTGGCTGATGGGGTGAGGAAGGGTTTGATTCTGTAAAGGGTGCCTAGTTTTTTGTTAACAGACTTTATTGTAGAACTAATGTGGTCATCATAGCTAAGGTTATCAATTGCTACTCCTAGTAGATGGGTTGTTGTGTCAGGGGTTATATGTTTGCACCATTGTTTGAGGTAATTGTGAAGTACAGTTGAGGTGATTTTAGAGTTGGAGCAAAGAGCAATAATTTTGTTTTTTTGGGGTTCAGGAGGAGGCAGTGTTGTGTGAACCAATTTTCAACACTGTTGAATACAGTTTGAGTGAGGGATTGGAGAAAGGCTATGGTCTTGGCTGAACAAAATAAAGTAGAGTCATCTGCATATTGTATGCAGGTGGCTTGAGGAATTTGGGTATGAAGATCGTTAATAAATAAGGAAAAGAGTAGGGGTCCTAAGATGGAGCCTTGGGGTACTCCAATATTCACTGGGAGGGATGTAGAAAGATTATTATCCCAAAGTACTGCTTGCTTGTCTGCTTTCCAGGTAGGACTTAAACCATTGCAATGCTTGTGGGTCAAGTGATTGGGATTTTAGTATGTCTATAAGTATGTTGCGGTTTACCATATCAAAGGCTTTTGAAAGGTCAATAAATAGTGCAGAGGAAAGAGTGTTGTTACGATTTTTGTTTATGGAGTCAGAAAAGGACAACAGGGCAGTGGTTGTGCTATGGAATGGCCTGAAGCCATGTTGGCAAGTAGGTTATTTTGGAGGAGGTGGTCAAGTAGTTGTCTGTGAATGCATTTTTCCATTATCTTAGCTATTGGAGAGAGTAAGGAAATAGGCCGAAAGTTGGTGAGCTCAGTAGATGACCCACCTTTATGTAATGGGATGATGTGGGATACTTTCCATATGGCTGGAATCTTACTTTCTAAAATAGTTCTATTGATAAGGATGGAGATGGGGTAGGCTATGGCTTTTGCAGCAATTTGCAGATATTCAGCTGGCAGACAGTCAGCAGATGGGGTGCAAGGTTTTAGTTTTTGAAGGAGATTACAGATTAGGGATGTAGGTACAGGTTGTATTTGAAAGGTGGGAGAAGGAGTCCTAGTGGAATTTAATAGGCAAGTGATCATTGGTGGCAGAGTATTGGCTAGGGTTTGAATGGCTTCAGTAAAGTAGGTATTAAAGGTGTTGGGAATCTGGTTGGAGCTATTATGGTTGAATCCTGCTGGGGCAGGAGTTGAACAGTGTCCTGACTTAAGAAGTTTGTTTATACTTGACCAGTATTTTTGTGGATTTTGTGGATGGGTTTTGTTGGAGATGAAGGAAATACTCTTTTTTGTGTCTAAGAATAGCTTTCTTGGTGGCATTTCTTAACTGTTTAAAGTAAAGGTGATCCGATGGACATTTGGAAGCTCTCCATTTTGCCCAGATTTTATTTCTAAGGAGGATGTTTTGCCTAGTTTGTTTTGTGAGCCAGGGGACAATTTTGGTTTTAATACGTGAAGAGCTATAGAGGGCGTGGGTGGCAATCTAGGATTTGAAGAAATTTAGTGTTAAAATAGGTCACTGCTTCATCAAGTTGAAGATGAGACATTGGTGACCAGTCACGTGCTTTCAGTTAATTTCGGAAGCTGTCTGGATTAAAAAAGTTTTTGGAGCGAGAGGTTCTAAAGTTGTAACTAGTTGGGATATGAACTTTTGTTTAATAATGTAGGTTAGCATGTGATCACTGATATCGTCAAGAAGGGTTCCTAATTTATAGGTATCAAGGTGGCTGTTGATAATGATCCAGTCTAGGATGGTTGCTTTACCGCTTGGCTTATGGATTCTATTGGAATGGTTGTAATTTGTGAGAATCCATAGAGATTTATGTGGTTAGTTGGATTAGGGGAACTGCAGGTAACCCAGTCTATATTAAAGTCATCTAATACTATGGTCTCCTGAGGTAGATGGGTAGAGAGGTAACTAAGTACATTTTCAAGAGTATTGGTATTATTTCCAGGCGGGAGATGTGCGCAAATTAGATAGAATTTGGAGTTGATGATTTGAAGTTTGGCAGTAAGGGTTTCTGAATTGGTGTCTGGAGGTAGGAGTATACTGAAGGGTGATACTTGGAGTTTAGATTTGTACAAAGTGGCTATACCTCCACCCTTTTTGGTTTTACGGTCACATCTTAGGATGTTGTAACCAGGAGGGGTAATCTCCTAGTCCAGAGTTGAGGGCTTTAGCTATGTTTCTGTAATACAGAGAATATCAAATGAGTGAACATCTAAGAGTGCATGTAGGTGGGTTATTTTATTGTTTATGCTACGAATGTTAAGGTGAGCTATGAGGAGGGAGTTAGGTGATTTAGATAAGGTAGTGATAACAGGCACTGTTTGGTTTTGTAGGCGACTGGCATTATCAATAATAGGACCAGGGTTTGGGTGGATATCACCATCTAATAGGGGGTGTAGATGAGGATATTCTACAAATTCAAGGAATTTGTCATAATTATGTGAGGTTTTTTTCATAAGGGAGTAAGTAAGATGGGTAGCTCTATGATATTTTGGTAATATATAGCTAGAGGTGGAGGTTACATTACTGTGGTTGAGGGGGTAGAAGAAAGAAGATGGTAGAGTTTGATGGTAGTGGTGGTGTTGTTCAGGAAGAGAAGAATGTTTGAAGACGGTTAGAGTGTATGGTATAGTAAGAGAAGTAAGAGTTATAGTCAAGAGTAGGATGTTTGTGAGTATAGATTTGTGTGTTGGGGCCATAGGGATGTATAGATAAGTGGTGAGGGTAGGTTGTTGGAGGGAGTGTTGTAAGTAAAAGGAGAGAGTATTATAAGAGGTTGAGTAGGGAGGAAGTGTCTAATTATGAAAACAAAATTGGTTGTAAGAGAGAGTGTTATAAATAAAATTTTTAGTACAGGATGAGATGTAGGGAGGTGCGGTAGTAGGACAAGAAGGTTTGGAAGAGAGTGCGCTATAGGAAAGAATTAGTACAGGATGATGTGTAGGGATGAGAGGGAGTTGGCAAAGGAAGGTAATTAGTTTAATTAAGGAGTTGTAAATTAGTGGGTGTGGTTGGTAAGTTAAGGAGTAAAGAGATAGGTTGATAATGGGAGGGGGAGTGGTTATAGTGGTATATGGTTAGGACCTCTGGGGGTGGATGGGATTTGGGGGTAGGGAGAGGAGCGGAGTGAGCCCGCAGGGCGAATGAAGCGGGGCAGACCCAGAGGAAGGTACTAGCAGGGAGAAAAAAACAATCAGTAGAGAAGAAGGTAAGACCAAGGGAAGCTAAGAAAAAAGGCAGTGGTAGAGAGAGAAGGAAAGGAAAAAAATAAAAGGCAAAGGGAGAGTAAGGGCTTGTATAGGGCTAGAGAAGAAGAGGAAGAGGGCTAGATACTAGGGTTATAAGACTATAGTAAGTGGAAGGTAGAGCAGTAGGAGTGAATTGGAGTAAAATAGTTAATAATGAGAGGAAAGTAGAGAGGTGAGTGAAATTAGAAGTGGGTAAAGACAGACATCTAGTGGTCAAAACCTGTAATTACACAGAGTGGAGACTACAGTAGATGGGTGGAAGTAGACAAAAGAAAAAGTAATTTTGAAGGGAAAGGCTTGAGGAAATTAGAAATTCTGGGAAGGCTGGGATGACTAAGGAAAGAGTGAATGGAGTATAAGAAAGGCAAGCAGAGGGGGGTATGGCTGCTGGCTGATATGACATTTTAAATAGGACATCTAGCAAGTATCACAACACTAACAAGTGCATTTAGGGGTAGATATAATATTATTATTTGACATACAATCTTAGTTTAGCTTGGCTTTCAATCCAGGGGGGTACTTTGGTTACCCAGGTGAGGAGCTGCACAAGCAGAGTTAGGTAGGTGACTAAAGTTGGTCTTTGGAGTCCAGTAAGGCACAGCCGGAGGTAGAGGAATTAGGTAATAGAAGTATGCTCAAACTGAAGAAAAAAAGGGAGAAGAAAGTTATAAAGGATACTAGGTATGTAACAGGAGAGAAATAAGTTAAACAGTAAAATTAAGACAGAAACACATGAGCTTGTTCACAACATAACAATATCAGCAACGGGTGTAGTAACATCCGAAAGATATCCTGTTTTCATATACTAATTGCTTAAACAGTGAATGGCAATCCCTACTAACAGTTGGTGAGAACTATTTTTCTCTTAGAATGGTCTGGTGAAGTCTTGCTGTAAAAACACAAGTCCTTGTCTAAGCAGTAGCCACTTACATTTTTTTTAATTTGCTGTTTCAGTATACATGGTCAGAAGGCAGCTTTTTAAGTAACACAGTTATCAGAATTTCTGAATTATCCTGCCTTTCCTTTCTTATCTTTCATTTATGCACAACTTTACATTTACTGCTATCTTCACTAATAATTATTATTATTATAATTGCTAGTTGGGTAGGCCTACTGGACACGTATTCTCTTTGGATGGGTGACCTGGGAGAAGAGAAATATTTGATTAAGTGACTTAGTCACAAAGTAGTCAAATAGAGGCTATGGGGAATCACTCCCTCGACAGTTTCAGGGTCTAGGTCAAGCAGCACAGTCTTCAACGTCTGACAAAAAAAAGTTACTCATCTCCTTATGCAGCACATCTTGTTTCTCTTTATTGATTTAATCATCTTTCCCTATCACTTTCACCACGCCTTCCTCTATACCCTCTCCCTTCCACTGCTGTGCAAGTGACTCATTGTAGTGCTCCCCATACCTTACCATTATATATCTCTTCTGATCTATTCACTTTCATGTCCCCTAAAATCAATTACCTAACATAACTTTTCAACATCAACTCCAATACTACTACTACTACTACACATAAGGCAAAATGACACTTACCCAACAAAAGATGTCTAGCATATGAAATCTACTTCCCATCATTTCTGTTTTCCACCTGTCACACACCTTTGTTAATGAGTCTGTCACTATTCTGTCTCCACTACCCATTGAGGTAATTGCTTCCATGGAAAAACGACCCTTGACACGAAGTAATTTTGCAAATTCAAAAAGCAACTAGGCTTCTACTTTATGCCAGCTGTGTTCTTCCTGTAATATAGGGAAATACTGCCAGCCCAGCTATCTGGAATTTTGTAAACAATTCTGTCATTTGTGAATATTGATATGATTTATACAGAACTGTATATTATGTACTGAGCTAAAATGTATCCACAGTGTGCCCTGCTGGAACATAGAAGATTAACCCAGAAAATGTAAGAATAGTTGAGGTTAAGTTACTTTATAGCTGGGCCATAAACAAAATGTTATCTCGCAGTTTCAGTTTAGTAGCAGACACAATGTCTAGAGCTAGAAGTTTTTTTGTATTAATTTGAAAGAGAAGTAATTACTGGGTTTAAAATGTAAAGGTGGTTTATTGCTTTATGACTTCCTAGCAGCTGCAAAGATATGTGAGAAATGTATTTTTAACACAAATGTTAAATTCTGTTAGTTTCTGTTTTAGCCTGGGAACTGAAATCAGGTGACAAAGTGATTTTTTCCAAGCTAACCCAGAAGTAATATCGGATATTAATTTAAGAACTCTCTGAGAGAGAGAGAGAGAGAGAGAGAGACTGTGAATTTTGTATTTTGTCTTGGACCTAGCAAGGACATCCACTCCATCATCATCTGCACTTGGCTTGCTGTAAGAAAGATTAAGAACATAGTATCCCTCTCTTAGATATAAATAGAAAAATAGTAAAGATTAGTTTAGAAGTTTTCTGTATTTATTTGAGACTGTCCTGCATTGTTTTAAAATATTTCCTGTGATTTTGAACTCTAAAGTAACTGTGTTGGATTTACTGAGTATTGTCTTGTTCTTTTATTATTTTTTATTATTAAATATATTTAAACCTATCTTTGTGGCTGACATTTGTGAGACATATTTAAGCTGTGTGTACTTGCATATGTACTTGGTGACACTGTACAGGCCACGTCTTCGTCAGACTACCATTTGGATAACAGTAATATTACACAGTAGGATTAGACACCCTTGGTAAGGGCATATTATCTGAAAAGTAGGGGTTGGTGGCAGTGAAAACTACCTTACAGTCTGGGCAGGAGGAGGCATAGCTAGTAAACCTGTGCCAGCCTTCCCCAGGTGTGTGTGTGTGTGTGTCAGCTACTTGGCAGGGACACGAAGCACTGGTTGGACAGAGAGTGCTGGAGGTCTTGGCTTGGCATCTCAGCTGAGATCTTAACCCTATAGCTGTGCCAGTGGGGAGTCTTATTGGGGATCTGGAGACAGAGGGAGAAACCAGCCTCAGACTGACTGCGGTCTCTGTGTGCTCTTTAGGGAATTGCACTTTACTGTGCGTGTACTTGTCATTCTTCCACTGTATATGTCACCTAGCTGTTGCCTGTGGTGAGGTTTGAGGCTCCTTAATTAATGGGCAGTGCACGGGCGTCACACTTTCAATCTTCCTGGCTCAGAATGACACCTTCATATTTTACACACAAGGTTGTATGCACTTGCATCATCTCTCTCCTGTCCCTTTAATTCTCTGTTGACAAAAGTCCATGTTTTTCTAATCTCTGGTCATGTCCTTTTCTTTACCTCTTGTAGTTTTCTTAGACTCCTCTCCCTGTATGGTATCCAGAAATGCATGCAGAACTCATTGTCCTGATCAGAACATAGGAGGAGGAAAGCAGCTAATACCTGGCTTCTGAAGTGTACCCTCCGTGTATATACTCTACCCCTTGGCTTGAATGTATATGTAAATACTGTATCAAAAAGGGGTATACAGTCGGCACCAACCTACAAGTGCATAGCATGTGCTATGCTTCCTTCTAAAACAAATTACAGTAAAGACCTTATGTAGGTTAGAAGTACAGTGGAAATATCTTTATTGTTTATCGAGTACTCTGACAAACATCAAAATGTTATATAGATTTAGAAATAAAGAAATAGATCTACTTCTGAGGTGTTAAGTACAGAAGTGTCTAAACTAAAAAGTGAGTCAAATAAAAAGATGAAAATGAGATGTTGTCAGAATATTTCATAACTGCAATCTTGATAGAAAGACACTTAAGAGGCGCTTGGGGAATAATGTCCAGTTGAAATATAAGCTTCATATACTAAGTATGGCCATAACCACTGCAAATAGTGCTCTAAAGTTAATCAGTTTTGTAGAAGTTGTGGTAGAAATTAACATGTGGTACAGATATAGCATACAACCACCAAACAGCACAGAATGTGGATGTCACAGTCATTGTGGAGCAGTGTTAAGCATATCGGAGAAAGTGACAATTGGCAGACAACTCCAAAACCTGACCCTCAACTCTGAAATGGAATGATCGGGTTTATAAGGTTCCTGCCTTGGTTAAGGAGTGAACTGGTTATATGACTCTTGTCTTGGGTGGGCAGCAAACTCAGCCTGGCCTTTGCCTCATGGAAAGAATGAATGAGCTTGACTGGGTGCAGGGAAAGAGAATCAGAGACAGTGGTATGGGATAAAAAAAAAAGTGTAAAAGGAAAGATAAGTGTGCTCAATAAAATTTGCATAATGTTGATCATCATCAGCAGCAGCAGCCCCCCTTTCCCCATTTTTTTTCTACAAAGGGTCGGGGTATTGTGTTAACGGTCATCACCTCTCTTGATTCAGTGCCACAGTCCTACCGGACTGCTCCAGATTTTCTTTCACACAATCCATCAAATTCTTTGCTGGACCTCCTCGCTTCCTTTTAGCTTCTTCCTGTCTGTCCCAAATCTTTCTCACCAGACTGTCTTCTCTTTTATGCATGTGCCCTAACCATTGTAATCTGTTCTCTTTGATCTTTTCTGCAAGTGGAGCTATTCTGGCTTCTGGTCTTTTGTCCCCATTTCTTCGTCTGTCCCACAGTGTGCATCCTACCACCCTTCTTAGGCACTTCATTTCCATCACCTCTAGCTTCTTCAGCTGTTCTGCCTTTAGTGCCCAGGTTTCTGTACCACAGAGTAAGTACTGGTCACACCACTGTCGTGTACACTACTTTTCAGCTTCTTTGGCATTCTTCTGTCATAGACTACACCTGACACTCTATGCCAGATGGCTGCAGCCCCTCTGATTCTAGCTTTGACCTCTTCATTCAGACTTCCATTCTCCTCAACCACCCCTTCCAGATACTTGAAGCTATTTACCTGTTCCACTATCTTCTCTTCTATCTCAGTTCTCAGCTTCTTCTCATTTCCCCAATTTACTGCCATTACCACCATCTTATCTGTGCTTAGTTTCATCCTCTGTGTGCCTTCAGTTTTGCATTCCAATCTCCTATCCTTTGCTGAAATTCTAGCTCAGAGTCTGCCTGTAATGCCACATCGTCTGCATACAGCAACTTTGTTGATCTGCCCCCTCCAACCTCTTTGCTAATGTAGTCCATCACCAGTATGAACAGCAGTGGGCTCAGAGCTCCTGTGTACACCCACTCCCACTGGGAAGCTCTCAGTGAGGCCAAACACTGTTCGGACTTGAGTCATTGAGTCCTTGTACATAGCCTGCACTAATTCTACTAATGTTTCTGGGACTTCAAATCACCACAGTACTTCCCAGATCAGCTTTCTTGGGACCTTGTCATATGCTTTCTCCAAGTCTAGGAATGCCCAGTTGGACTCTATCCTCATCTCTAGCTTCTTTTGAAGTATCTCTTTCACTGCAAAGATCGGGTCAATTGTGCTGCATCCTGATCTGAAGCCAAATTGCTCATCTCCCATCTTATATTCGACTACTCTGAGTATCTGTTTATCAAGCACCCTCTCCAGAACTTTCAAGCAATGCGACAGGGAGTTTGATGCTTCTGTACTGCCCACAGTTGTGGATGTCCCCTTTGTTCTTGTATACTGGTATGAGTATGCTTATTCTCCAGTCATCTGGGATATGTCCTTTCTCTCCACACTGCTATGAGTACCCTCAGGAGCCATTTCTCCCCATCTCACCCAGCATCTTGATCATGTTTGCTGTGACCTCAACTGAGCTTGCTGCTTTCCCCTGACTTCATTTTCCTTACTGCTGGTCTTACTTCTTCTAGAGTGGGCTCTTCCTCTTCTCTCATTGTAGGCCGTTTCTGGAGCAGTACAGCTTCTGTGGGGTTTTATTTCATTCAGAAGCTGCTAGAAATACCCCTTCCATATGCCTTTGATGTCCTGTGAACTGGTGAGCAGGTTGTGGCTGGCATCCCTTATGAAGGGTGTCTTATCTTCTTTATCTTTCTGTCTTTGCCTTGCAACCTGATATAGTTTCTATGTGCCACATACTGAGTCACTTTCCACAAATTGGTAGAGTGCCACCAATGCCCTATTCTTTACTATTGCAACTGCTTTCTTAGCCAACCAGTAGTTCTTCCTAGCCTGGTCAGTCTTTTCAATCTCCCACTTCTTCCTGCACTCCTCCTTTCTTTTGATGGCTTCCTGGACTTCTGCTTTCCACCACCAGCTTTCCTTATGCACCTTATTTCCACACCTCGCTTGGCCACATATCTTTTCTGTAGTCCTAATACATGCTGTTTTTAGGCAATGCCATTCTTATTCAACTCCATCTTCTTGGGGTACTTTCTCTCCAATCAACTTCCTGGTCTCTGTTGACCTTAGAGCCTTCTCTGACCACTGCTTGCAGCTGATTGTGACAACTAGTGGTTTATGCTGTGAGCTGTTTCACTGGAGATGACTTTCCAATCATGGATTCTACCCCAGTGCCTTTTCCTTACTAGGAGAGAGTCTACTAGAGTTGCATGTTGGCTACAGTTGTATGTGATATTGTGACTGTCTCTCTTTTTGAAGCATATGATGGCTACTATCAAGCCTTTGGCCAGACAGAAGTCTAGAATGACTTTTCCTTCTTTATTCCTGCTGCCCCACCCATGTGGACCAAGACGGTCCTCATATCCTGTTCTGTCGGTCTCGATATGTGCATTCAAGTCATCCATTATCAACACCAATTCATGCTGTCCTCCTTTATCTAGTAGGTCCTGCAACTGCTTTCTGAATGCACTCTTTTCCTCACTATCACAACCCTGCTGTGGGACACAGGCTGAGATTATGTATACTGCCCTGTCATTACACTGGAGTCTGATTGCCATGAGTCTGTCATTAATTCTGATGATATCCCTCACTGCCTTCTGAAGCCTCTTTCTCACCACAATTCCTACACAATTTGTAGCGTGTTCCCCTCCTGAGCAGTCGGGTCTGGATCACAAGCCAGGTGGCTTTGCTGCACTGCCTTTCAATCTAGTCTCTTGAATACATAGGATATCCAGCCTCCTCCTTATCATGTCATCCACTTCCAAGCTGCATCTCATCAGTGAACCTACATTAAGCGTAGCAATTCTCAGTTCATATTTGGCAAGTTGGGTGGTTTTACATCCAGCTTTCGCTCAACAAAAACACGCTGTTTCCATCTTAAACTCACCAATGAATGGAGCTGTGGGCAGCAGTACAGATTCTACATGGTGCCCTATGGGGGGGGGGGGGAATTGTACAGACCAACAGCTTTGGGCATCTACCGTGGTGCGCTGTATCCTTAAGATAGGAAAACACTGATCACAGATTGCGCGCCATGGCAGGACTAGCCACTCGACTGTAAAATACGGCTCTAGGTGATCCGGTCATGTTGACTAATGTCGCTAAAGTGGGCATGAGTAGTAAGTGAGTTAACGGTGGGAGGGGTATATGTGTCCCTATTGGTCAGTGTGTGCTCGCCATAAAGCCAAGCAGTCCTGGATCAATAAGCTACTGGCCGACTGGTATCTAGGTAACCCAGGCTGGGCAACTAGATACCAGTCAGCCAGTAGCTTATTGATCCAGAGCTGCTGGGCTTTATGGCGAGCACACACTGACCAATAGGGGGCACATATACCCCTCCCACCATTAACAACTCACTTATCACCCATGCCCACTTTAGCGACATTAGTCAACATGACGAATCACCTAGAGCCTATTTTACAGACCAGTGGCTACTCCTGCCATGGCGCATAGTCTGTGATTAGTGTTTTCCTATCTTAAGGATACTGCGCACCACAGTAGATGCCCAAAGCTGTTGGTCTGTACAATTCTTTCCCCCATAGGGCACCATGTAGAATCTGTACTGCTGCCCACAGCTCCATTCATTGGTGAGTTTAAGATGGAAACACTCGGCGTGTTTTTCTGATGTGGGAGAAACCCCAGGGAGACACAGGGAGAATGTGCAAACTCCAAACAGGCATTGGTTGGAGGTCAGGATCAAACCTTGTACCTTGTGCAAGGGAGGCAAAGACCTTAACCATTTTGCCAACTGGTCTCTAAGATGTTAAACACAATTTATTTACTTAACATTTGTTTACTGGGAAAGTCCGACTTGGAACGAAGCCAATTTTCAATGAATGCCCGGAGAGAAACGCTTCAGACACATATCTTTGTAATGTGGGAGGAAACAGGAGTACCTGGAGAAAACCCACACGAATGCAGGAAGGACATGCAGACTCCACACAGAAGGCACTCCAGCCAAGAATCAAACCGGTAACCTCTTGCTGTGAGGCAATAACGCTACCGCTGCACCACTGCGCCATCCTAAGCTGTTAGTTGGCACTGTTAATGTGAAATAAAGCTGATACAGTTAAGTGTAAAAAGGCATCAGAAACAAGTGACACGAGTGCATATGTCTGACTGCTGGAAAGAATGGCAGGAAATTACTAAACATTGTACTTAAGCTGTGTGGCTTTGTCTAGTTTAATTCTAGGTCTCAAGATACTTCAAAAGTTCTGGAGAAAAAAGGAGGGGAAAGTATGCATGCAAACAGACATTCAAGTCATGAAATAAAATAAATGGATTAAAAGCTACTGATATGAATGCAAAATTTTATATATATATATATATATATATATGTATATATATATATATATATATATATATATATATATATATATATATATATATATATATATATATAGGCCTGGTTCATTTCATCGAAAGCACATTTTGCCAAAACTTATTTCAGCAAGACTAAATCGCCGAAAGCACACATAGCCAAATACTCATTTCGCCGAATTTCATTTCACCGAAAACAGTAGAGGTAGTTTATTATGCCCTTTTCCCCACTGAAGTGCAATCCCGGAGTTAGAATATATAGTTGGGGGTGTGGGAGGGCACAACCCCCCACCCAGCTTGAATTATGCTATACAATTTCTATTAAGAGGGTAGTTATTTACTTTTTAATCAAACTAGGTGGGGGGTTATGCCCTCCACAACTATATATTCTAACTCCAGAATCGTACTACAGTGGGGAAAAGTGCATATACACCCGCCACTACTATTTTCGGTTAAATGAAATTCGGCAAAATGAGTTTTTGGAGATTTGTGCTTTCGGCAATTTGGTCTTGGTGGAATTAAATTCGGTGAAATGTGCTTTAGATGAAATGTACCAGATCCAGATAATTAGTTTATACCCTGGGCTGTACTTTTTCCAAAAAGCTAGGAATGCTAAAATGATTATGGTATGAAAGCACACATTCAAAAAGAACTGCATACTATCTTATTTACAGGAGATACCCATAAAAGTGACATCCTTCAGAAATGCGGATTTATTTACATGCTTTGGAATTTTACCACGAGATCATCAAATAAGGTTAAATCCTGATACTTTGCGGCAGTGTTAACATCTCCAAAGAAAGTAGCAGTACCCAGGAGTAGAAAGGAGTATGAAATTAGTGAAAAACTTGGATGTTAAAGAAGGAGAAATGCAGAATAGCAAGGTCACTACTATAAAGAAAGTCAAGACTTGCATCTCTACTGACACACATCTCTATAAAGTGATTAAAATAAAGCACTATGTACTGGTTACTGCTGATAAAGCGAGACCACCACCAGATGTTCAAGTTCCTTTAATTTCTGTAAAAAACTATAAATCATGTACTTATGAAGAAAAAGCCAGATGACGAAAGCTCCAAACTGTGAACAGTGAACATGTCACTAGGAAGGTAGACTCCTCATACTTCAGTATGGTACTTCATCAGCTACACACAGGTGTTTCAAACAGATACTGCATACATAATGGTATACAGTTAATGTTGGGTAGGATACAAGAAAAGCAACACAGGAGACTGATAAAAACCACTGAATAGATTAAGATAGCACAATTTCAAGCTAAAACAGAAACAAATGTAATAAAGTGAAACATCTGATGTGTAATATTCCACCATTGGAGGGACGGAAACGTGTCCCATAAAAGTCTGGTTTCTTTGTTTTAGTTAACTAGGGTACATCACTGATCCACATGGAACATTTTGAAACTCAGACTGGTAGTACTGTCTGAATAAGTGACTTATTCAGAGCCACATAGCAAGCAAATGGAGACTGAGGCGACACGGGAAACCTCACCCGGCCCGGACAAGGAAAGGATTGACAGATTGATAGCTCTTTCTCGATTCTGTGGGTAGTGGTGCATGGCCGTTCTTAGTTGGTGGAGCGATTTGTCTGGTTAATTCAAATAACGAATGACACTCTGCCATGCTAACTAGTTATGTGGCCCTGTGCGGTCATCTCGTCTCCAACCCTGAACCACAAAAAAAGCAGCTTTTTAACAGCTCATAGCCTTAACCACTGCACTGCTTGGAAAAGTAATGAGTAGCTTGTACAAATGTGAAGGCCATAAGACAAGAGAGTTGCAGAGATTTTTATGAAAAACAGTAACTTGCTAAATTGTACTGAATAGGTCTGACCATGACTCTGAAAAAGCTGGTAGAGCAAGAAGTAATCTTGAAGTACAGCTATAAACAGAAAGAAAGCTTTGAAATGTTAAGGAACTAGTTATAGAAGCACAAACATTAAAATCCTACAGTGCAAATAAGCCAACTGTATTACAAGTAACAGCTAGACAGAAGGGATAATTAAAATAAAATAAGAGTGAGCAATACGGCTCACTGACAGAAACCTTTATTTAGCACTTTCGTCAGCTGTCAGCATTGACTTCTTCAGAATACAAAAAAGCACACTGAACCACTTGTTAAATATGCACTTTTGTCACATGACTTACACTAATTAAACAATTAATTTTAAAATGTGTATGTTCATATTATTTAAAAAACTGAAATTAATGATAAATTCCCTATTATACTAGCAGCAGGAAAAACATAATTTTCTATACATAACACTGAATGCAGCTTTTGGAACAGACAGAGCTGTGTTGTGCAAACTGGGATAATGAAACATATAAAAACATGTACAAAGCTAATAATGAAATTCTCAGAAATAAATAATAAATGATCTCTTAATTCTTTCACAATCTATTAGCTTAAAATGTCCTTAATAAAATTACATTTTTATTTACATATGAAATGCAGCTATGCTGCATTGCACTTAAGCCGCCACATTAATTCTCGATACTCAAAAAATGTCAGAAGGAAACACCCCCCCCCCTGTCATTTCCTATCTGTTCAGGGGCACTGAATTTAAACTGATGACCAGGGTATTCTTTTGTGTGTTTGTATAATGTATTCTTGAAATTAATTGTTTAATTAGTGTAAGTCATGTGACAAAAGTGCATATTTAACAAGTGGTTCCGTGTGCTTTTTTGTATTCTGAAGAAGTCAATGCTGACAGCTGACGACAGCGCTAAATAAAGGTTTCTGTCTGTGAGCCGTATTGCTCTTATTTTATTTATTCATTTTATTGTTGTTTTGCTTGTGCTCTCAGCTAGACAGAATAGGATAGCAGCTGTGAGAAAAGTCCATCTGTTTACAGATGAAGAAACAACAACTGTGTAAGCTGCACTTACACTAACAGTAGATGTTCGAATTCCTCACTGCCACAATAGCCCTTGGCTATTTGGGATGTATCCTGTTCAGGATACAATGAGACAGTCTCCCCTCCCTCTACTGTATTCTGACTGTTAGATCGGCTAACCTCTTAGATGGAAATCAGCAGTCTAAATGTAGCCAATTGCTCGAGCAAAAATACAGAGCTTACCTGCCCTGAAACCCGAAAAAGATATAAAAACATATACATTTTATCCTAACTAACTATATACAGTAGAAAGGGAATAGAGGTTGAGTATGGCTACCTGCAGCAATGAAGAATGTGAACATCTACCGTACTATGTTCGTCATTCTCATTGCTGCAGTAGCGTTTGGTTACAAAGGTTGATTACCAAAGCTTATACAACCCGGAAAGAGTAAGGGTTGTCGTGGAGACCTTGGAGAATAATCCTAGTAAAGCCAGTCCTGGACTGGGAAAATTAACCCAGTTTGTGCTGCTTTGTACAAGGGCAGAGGACCAAGTAATTGACTCTAGAATGCTTCTAGAATCTATCCCTTCTGAATAAGCCATCAGAGAAAATAAGGCTCTATTAGAATGTGACTTAATCCTGCCTGGAAATGTTTTACCATGGTGGGAATAAAAAAAAAAAAAAAAAGCAGTATGGAACAACCAACTGGAATTGTCTGAATTGACCTTTTCCAGTCTCATACTAGGGATTCCACAGCCGCATGCTTTCCTAATGGACTTGGCACTTACTGAAAAGATAACACTGTAGTTACAAAAGCATGACCAGAGTATACAGGACCTACCTCTTACTGTCATTCAAATTCTGAAAGAAATGAGGGAGATGGATGGCTAGATTCAAAATGCACTCTAAAGTTAATAAGGGCATATTTGGGGGAGGGGGGTTCTACAGATAACCCTATATGCATGGAAAAGCAAAAGGGTTAACCCACCATGAATAGATGTAAGCCAGATACTCTCTTGCAGGCGTCAGAGCAATGAACCAGTAAGTTGCCAAAAAATGAACAAAAACAACCAGAAAAGCTGGTTCAATCACAGACAGAAATAACTTTCTCAGCAAAAAGTAAAGATCACAATTGTCATCTGAATAACATGTGACCTTACATAACAGTAGAACCTCTCTGTAGAACAGCTTGACCAAAGACTGAAATAAAGAGGAGAAATGGCCGATAAATACCCCTTGCCAAAGAAGTAAACAGGCCATAGGATAACAACTCAAATAAATGTTTGAGAACCAGAAGAAATAATCCCAGATTGGGCCCCTGGTTAAAGATGAGGTACCGAGTAAAAAATATTTCCCCCTGGTTAACATGAGATTTCCTAGTACAAGGATTTCTTGCCTGCTTTAGTACATGCTGCACATCCTCATGAAAAATGTGCCTAAATTAGAATTTAATCATCCAGGTAGTCAACTGAAGTTCTTTGAGACTAGGTGCATCACTTATGTGCGAGTAGATCCAGTCTGTGTAGCAAATGCCCCATAATGGCCAGTTCCATAAGAAGGGCGAATAAAAGCTGCCTGAGTCAGAAGGGAGTCACCACAATATTTTTTGGATAGTACTACTGAATCTTCAAAATGACTCTGAATTATCAGTGGAAAGGGAGGAAATGATTCGGGAACATTCCCAATCACAGGAATGAAAGTGCATCTGTTTTCCAGGCACGCATGCAAGAAGTTCTGGTGATGAGTTTACTTACCTGTTCATTTTGAAAGGAGTCCAATTAATTTGAGGTGTTCCCTATAACTGGATCCATTCCTCTAAGACCCCTTCATTCAATTTTCATTCAATCTTTGGTAGGGAATGTAGCTTCTAATCTGCAGTCCATATGTCTGCCCTATTACCTTTCCATTTCCACTTATTTACTCTTAATAATTTAGTTCCTTTGCAGATTTTCCCTTTCTTGCCTGTTTTCCATAACACTACTTGCAATGATCCCCAATGGCAAAATCTCATTTCTCCATTCCTTTGTTAGCTTAGTTCTTAAGACTACTTCATGCTACATTATGAATATAATGTTTTAACTCTGTTTAATGTCTCCAAGTGTTTGCAGTTTCTAATATCATGCAGGGAATGGATCCCATTCCTAAGTAAGGGTACAACTGGAGTTCATGAAATTAGTATTGTTTCAGTCTTGAATATTAGAAGAGTGCTCTTCTCATTCAGCAATGTTCTGCATGGCTGTTACTCTCCTTAATGACCTGCATCCAAAACCCTACCCTCTTCCTATTTCTTGATCAGTTTCATCACTATTTCTTTTTACTCTGATTTATAACCTTCTGCTTGTGTTATGTATACAGGACTTAACTGTGAAGTTTTAGTGTCCCTTCAAATCAGGTAATTCTAAACCATTTTGTTCTATGGGGAGGATCAACTTATCCCACTGAACTCTTCCCCTCCCAAGTGAATTACTTTAAATCTTTATTAAGAATAGTCCACAAACTTCTCATCTGATTGATAAAAATATGCCTAACCTGTATATAAAACTTAAGGGACTAAAATGTTTTCACTGCTTGTGTATTACCATCCATATCCATAATCAATAGTTTCCAGTTATCTTTTTAGTTGCTTCCGACATCCTTAGATGCATTAACAGAATAATGTTTAATACATACACCCAAATACTTAATCTCATCATGCTCCCCTTAAATATGGTGGCTGTTGAACCAATTCACGTGCAGGTACATAGTTTACTGATATCACCTTCGTTTTATCTTCATTAATTTTATATCCCACAAAAGACCTGAAACTGTCAAAATGCTCCATACCACCAAAATGTCCTATTCTGCATTTTTCAAGCACAAATTTAGATCATCTGAAATAAAGATAACCTTTCTTGATTACTTTATAGAACTGTAGGAGATCTGTGCATTTGAAGTACTTGAATTCGGTGACATCTGCATCTGATGGCTTGGAGATTTCGATGGAAAAGATTAGTTTGCTTGTGGTCCAACATGACCAGAGAGGATACCTTGAGGATGGTACATACAGATGCTAAAGTTCTTAGGACCAATTCAAGTATATTCTTTCTGTTCCCTAGTGGGTTCCGTAAACTGGTTTGGGGAGCTCTTGTTTACATAATCTAAGAATTTTTGCTCATATCCTACATTGGTGGTACAGATCTCTCAGTTTATCACTGAGTAGTTAGAAATTACATTGTTTAACATCATTCCTACTTATAGGGAGTTTAAGAATATTTAGGTGTGTTATATGATTTCCACGAGACAGAAGAGGTCCTGTATATCAGGTGGCTGATCCTATAAACAAAGTGTAAATTCAATCTCTATGAGCTCTGCTTGTAGGCCTCTATGCATCTGTTTTGAGGTAAAGTGGTCTATAACAGATATGGGTACACCAACAGAGTTTCCATCAGGTCTAAACAAATGGTAATCACAAAATCCGGGTACTGAAGGGAGTACTCTCTGACCTCTTAAATCATGCTTTTGCAACAATGCATACATGGATGTGGGTCATATATAGCACAACTTGAATACTATCACTGGTTTTCCAGAAAGTGAACCACTGAAAAAGATAATGACTTATGTCGAACTCTCTCCAAAAGGCCTTACCAACAACTCGATGGGGATCTTACCAGAACTTATGAGGCACAGGAGTGCCCTAGCAACTTCAGAGAATCCAGGCACTATTTTGCAGGCAAGATGTCCCACTAATAATAATGCCAACTGTTTAATAAGCCCTTTGCTGATGAGGGGAAGGTTCATTCCATCACTTGATAAAAACAAAACATCAATGTACCACAGAACAAGGCCTTCTCTGTATCAAAAATGAAAAGGTCTTTTTATGATGTTTGTAGAATACCTTCTCCTCAAATGATCAAGGCTATGATTGCTACTTTTTTTATGAAGGTGAGGACGCAGACACCTTCCTTTTTCAAAACTTTCTCAGAGCATTTTAGCTCATCAGTACAATGTATTTGACCTAAATTTCTGTACTAGCAGAATCTTTAGGCTTGTGGACTTTCATCATGCCATATAAACATATGCTCCAATTCTTAGTTTGCCATTTTGTGGTCACAACTGAGTCTACACAGAATTAACAGTTTGTTCAAAACTAAGTATGATTTTTCCTTCAGAAACAGCAAAACAACAAAATACAATAATAATAATTTTCTCAAGATTCTCATGAGAAAGCAGAACAAGCAATAAGAAAAAACTGTCTTACAGTGAATACAGTAAAATTTATTCAAAATTAATTGCGCAACTATTTCATTATCTATGTATCCAGTTTAACATCATCTAAAACAGAATGTGTTGGACATTAACCAGGCAACAAAGTTCTTTACATGACAGCAGTCTCACTGTTTTAATGTAAAGTGTGGCACACTCCCTTAATAATGCTCGTCATGCCAGCATCTGCATAACAATACACACTTGCAGATTTATACCACGTGTACTGCAGCTTCTCATGGATACTCACTCGTATAACAATCGTAATGGTTAAAGTAAAAACTTATGAAAGCTCTACATCTTGCTGACCAATGTCAAGAAAATGTTTCATAAAATAATTACTGGACTTGCTTTGTCATGCAAACAAAAGTTTACCTAAGAACTTTCGCATGATGGCATTGCTTTGCTTTAGTGCTTCAGCCCTCTGTGTTGGGTCAAACACCAACCAATCAATCACGTCAATCTTCATGCGATCTTCCTAGAACAAAAATATCTGTATGAGTATGAGTAGAACATTTTTTTATCATGCCAAACAATGATCCAGCTGCTGCAAAAACATGTGCCATCCTAACATCAAACCTTTTCTATATGCAGACAAAAGAAGGGAGGCTCAATACTTGGAACAAAAATGTTAAGGCAACTAAAAAAGGTATGATGGAGTCAAACAATCACTTAATTACGCTCTTGCTGTTATCAGACGTCTTAAGTGACACAAGGATGGATGCAAGCAACTTGAACTAATACAAACTTTAGCAATGATTTTATTTTACTCAGTGCAGGTATAACACAGAAAGTAGGACATCAATTAATTTACTACTTCAAATTGGGTAATACATGTCCTTCGGCATGCATTTTGATGCAAAGGTACCACCTTTAAAGGTCCTTTCTTGCACATCTGATGCAAGTCAAAATACCATAATACCACAATTAAAAAACAAAATTAGTATGCAGTAATACATGCAATCCGTCAACAGCAATCTGCTCAGGTATATATTGTGATCCCAAACTCAGAAACCTAATACTCTGGAATAAGAAAACATACATGTTACAATGGAATTGTTTAAACATTTGAAATTACTATAGATCATTACACCATAAAAGATGCTTGCTTTGCACTGCCATCAGACAGCAGACAAATTGATGCTTTGCTGCAGATGAAGGTCAAAGAATAGTACTTGTCTGCATTCAGTAATGTGAGCAAACAGAAAAACACAAAACACTGCTCCCATACTATCTTTAGAACAGAAATGAAATTAGTGTATATCTCTCAATTAGTACTTTGATATTAGCAGATAGAACTGACAGTGAGGTAAACAGGATTTGCTTCAACTATGCCCCAGACGACCAAAATATGACTTCTTACAGCACTGGAGGAGCTGGCCCAGGAAAGATCGGTGCAGTGCATGACCAATGCTAGCTCAACAATTCAAGAGAAGGTAGCTAGTGGGCACCCACTGCAGGACTGCCATCTAGGGGAAAGCCTGAAAGTGCAACCCCTGCACTACAGAATCAGCTGCAGGCAAGGAACACAAGCCCATAAAGGACTGCACAATACTCTTAGATGCAGAATGCAACTGTGCAAAAATGAATACTTGCATTGGTCCAGCAGATGGTAAAGTGAACACCATACTTGCAGTGTGAGTGGCACAACAGGTAGCATTTTGGTGTGTAAGGCTGTGGATTTTATTTCCAAACCAGGGAGATAAATTGCTGACACTCCAGTGCAGCATAAGTGGGGTGGGGGAATGCTGTACGCCTGAATATGTTGCCTTTCAGATGAGATGTTAAACTAAGGCCCCATCTGCCTAAGTTGGAGGTAGCTCAGACAGATATAAAAGATCTCATGGCACGTATGAAAGAGGGGAAATTCTCCAATGCCCTGGCCAAATTTCTCCTAGTAGTATAACTACCACCTCAGTTCTCCACTGAAAACAGTCTATTAGCCTAGTGAGATTAACACAGCCAACAAAGATAATCATTTTAAAAAAATGAACATCTGGACAATTTGAGGAGGGTGGATGCTTGTTAACCCCCTTAGCTCTCATCTCCAACTCCAGGACATGGGGGTGGTGGGGGGAGAGGGGAGATGATAGCCTAAAAATGATATGATAGAGTTAATCAATAACTATGCTCTTGGTGTTGCAGTTACTCTATGAGGAAATTCTTTATTGATGTCTTTTACTCTGGCATTGCCTTCTCTGAAGACTCCATACTCAGAGGTGGGCATCCTATAAGCTTCCAAGTGCCATAATGTCACACACCACATAGAGAAGATGCATCTAAACTTACCACGTTCACTCAAACACACACTGGTTAGGCCACACTTCCTGCAAACAAATCGAGAGAAGCAAAGAATATTTAGCATTTGCAGCACAGACACAACATTAGAGGGAATACCTATAACCAAATAAGGCAAAAGGACTACCCAAACAAAGTGAAAACTTTTCTTTTTTAATATATTTAAGAGTTATCAGCAAGTGTCCATCACAGAAGCAAGAGTCTCACCATACCAGCTGATCTATGAAGACACCCTCCTTTGATGAGGTCCTATGGATAGGTTCATTCCTCCTCACTAATCACTATTCAAAAAACATAGTCTGGCTATGCAAGTGTGCTTAACAATAGATGTCAAGCTGCTCCCAGCCAATAAGGGAGCACTGCTCCTGCTAATCAGAAATTAAAGAATATTTTGTACCTTCACTGCTAATGACTAATATTTATTTATTTACTTACATTTGTTTACCAGGAAAGTCCGACTGGACACAGGTCTATTATCAGCGGAGCCCCGGGGAGAAAAGCTCCACAGTACAATAGAATGCAGTTCATGAAAGAACAAAATATAGAACATACAATTGACTTTAATACATAATAGGTTAGAAGTTAACAGTTCTAGTTAGACAGTACAGTAGACAGTCATTGAGGTACATAGCAAAAATATTGAGGTACATAGTGAAAAACTTAAAAAAATATTTTTTTTTTTTTTTTTTTTTTTTAACCAGTATCTGGGTTTACAAGCTTTTTAGGGCAAATCCGTTTATACTTATCTGAACATGTGACACAATTAGATTTAACCTGCAGTATAACATGAGCATAGCCAGTTAGTTAAGTAGTGGATTTTAAGGAGTTTTTTGAAATGATTGAAGGAGGTGCTATAAGTTGTATGGATTTGGTAGTGTGTTCCAGGTTTTGACAATGGTGCTGGCAAAGAGTGATTTACCAGCGTTGTTTTTATGTTGGATGACAGTTACTAGGTTCTGGCTGTTAGATCGTAGGGCTCTAGTGGAAATGTGGGGCTGTATTAAATGCTGAAGTGCTGGGGTTAACTCTAGGAGATAGTAGAGCTTGTGAGCTATACAGAGTTGATTGAGCATGAGTTTGCAAACATATTTGCCCATTTTACAGAACATTCTAACAGTTGGAGGGGCTGCCCACTCATTGGGAATATGAAAGGAAACTATTCTTAATCCATGAGAGGTGGTACTCAGATCAACTGAGAAGGTTAAAAAAGTACTCATCATACAAAACCTCAATGACCCTCTTACAGTTGGGCTGAATCCCAAATCAGTAACCGCCAGTATAGGAGGAGACGGGACTCACCAAAATCCAAATTCAGAAAGGACAGGTTCTGAGGTAGCACAGTATGGAAAGACGCCCACTGCACTGTGTTGAAGTTTGCAAAAATGGCCAAAAGGCCCTAGCACAGATGTCAGCATCAGACAGTCAGCAGTCAACATCTACTACCACTAGTGGAGGAGGATTAAAGTGCAGCATTTTCTCGATCATCAGATGCCAAAAGATACTGGTTTCCCATTTTTGATACCTTCTGTCCTTTCAACGAGAGAAAAGAGCAGTGCAGTATTCCTAAATTCATGCAAACAGTTCAGTTACAACTTAAGCTGATGGGTGAATATTAAGACTGAAAGGCTCTCTACCCCTTCTACTGCATCAAATAGAAGAGGGAGATAAATGGACCATCTCCATATATGAGGAAAACATTCCTGGGAAGAAATGTGGACTACTCCCCAAGGTACACACCTATCTGATACTGGCAGAAGACAACATAATGCACAGTAAATTATTTATAAAAAGGACAATGCAGAATAGGGGCTATAGAGGTGCATAATGTTAATGAGTTAGCTATAGTGATCAGCAGCATGTTCTCATGGACATTTATTTTTTATTTCTCAGACTCCTAGTGCTGGCATATACTATTTATCCTGGTTTTCATCTACCATTTCTGTGTGCATGTCAAAGTACTGCATTCAAAAAGATACAATACCAGTTTTATTCTCTCCATTCTCTCTCTCTTTTTAATGCTGATGTGTGAACACAATGCCCATCTTAAGTGCTCTTGACAGAAGTTATTCCAGTGTTCCGTAATTAAGACTTTATGTAGTATTGCAATTTATGCATCTACACATATGCACAAGATCTATTTTACCTATTATTTTGCAACAAAAGGAAACAGGAGATGGTCACCTATTTCTCCGATAAAATTGCAGTTTACTACTTTCATACATTTTATCCTTTTTCTTCTTATGCAAACTTTTTAATCCTCATTGCACTGTCTTTTTAATAGGGGTATAATATGGAAACTCTTTATGTGGACCGCAGACATTGATGTGCTAAAGGATGTGCATCATTTTCCAATGATACTACAGAAAAACTAATGCACCAGATATGCTAACTGAAGTTTTCTAAAGTTCAGAATAGGAGAAAAATTTCCCAACATTTAGAACGAGAGAGGTGAAAGAAGAAGCCCCAGCCCTGTTAAAAGTCAATGATGGTCCCTATTCTTCCTTTTCAAGAGCAAAGACTAGGTCCTGTCCTTGTTCCAGGTTTATGAAGACAGTCTGGTCTATCTGCAGGGCTTTCTTTGGAAAAGCTAACAACTTTAAGACCAGGCCAACCAAGATCACATCTGGAATCCACATCCTTTTTGCTGGTTCTCCAAGCTAGGACAAACCTGGAAAACAGCTATACTATTGATAGCCCCAGAATGCTATCAAGACTTCTGAAGCTAGGCCAGCAGGGTTTGTCTTCTTGGGTGACCTAGCTGAGAGACTTTTAAATGTCGTCCATCAGTAAGGAGGTTTCTTTCTTTTGTAGGTTGGCTGGGTTTTGAAAATGAAGAGCTAAGGATACAACACAGGTTCCTCCACAATTCTATAAGTTTGTTGCCTCTGAGAGATCATCCACCAAATCTTGCAATGGCTCACAAAAAGACTTCTCTTTCAAAAAATGGGACTTCACGATGGAATTTCTAGGCTTCTACTTTAGGAGGATAGCCTCAGACAAGCAACATTTTAAAGATAAATGTCTGAAGCTGTCTCTAGCTACACTATCGGCACAGTCAAATCTACATTGGGTTACAGAATGGATTCTTGATTCCTTGAACCTGGATGCCCCTAGTTTTTATGTTTAGAGAGAGGTTAAATTAACTTTAATTCAAAGTTAAATTAGTTTGCTCAACACAGCAGTAGGTGATGAGCAAGCTTGTCATTTCTTAGTAAACGTGACAAACATGGATAACATGTTAGATTTGGGATATTATGAAGACGTTGCACAAGTCCATATGGGACTGCTATGATATACTGCATTCCACTGGTAGAGAGCCAAACAAAGTGCTGGAAATAAATGCTGAAGTAGTTACGACATACATGAAGTGACTGAGCGATCATGCATGAAGAGGTGGAGTATTTCCGTGACCTGGCCAGATTACAAATGAGAGATAAGACAGGGTAAATAGTGAAGCAGCTGGAACAAACGGAACATTTATCAGCAGATATAGAAGACAGGGTAAGAAAACAGAATCTGAGGCAGCACAAGGTTTTGAAGGAAAAGAAGGGGACACATCAGACTATCTGAAAAACAAAAGACAGAATGGACTGTTTTAAGAGACTGCTTGGATAATGAGTAGGTAAGGGTGTTTGCCAGTGACAAAGACTAAGGTCAGATTTGCAAGGCCAATTCTGATTGAATTCTTGAGATATCATGAAAAAGAAATAATATAAAGCTGTGGCAGTGAGGAGGAAAGTTGTCAGTGGAAGCTCTTTGCTCCCACTGTCTGTTAAGGTGTGCTTCGAGGTCATCTTCTCAGTTTACCCAGCTCTAACTGGCTGCACCTGGCATGACAACGGGGAGCAGTATACAACTAGCTGTCCATTGAGGCACTCCCCCCTCACTTCCCCAAGATATATTCCCTCCAAGCATCCCTGCCACTCCCCATGTGGCATAAGCAATAGCTTCTCTGGTCTCCAGCAGGGAAATTGCACCTCCCAATATGTCAAGGTAAGCAGTCCATGCACCTTCAGTCTGCCTCTGCCTGCCTGGTTCCTCCAGTGTATTGTCACTAATTGAATCTCAGTTGCCATCATCACAGTCAGGGCTACATCCTTCTGTGCCACACAGGCTGGGAAAGAAAAGTGTTGGCACTGAATAGTCCGCTAGAAGCAAAGATGAAGATAAGAGAAATAACAGAGAATGAACCAAATACAGGTAGGCCAAAAAATACAGCATTGGCCTAAATGAAGCAGATGACATCTGAGAACTACAGGCAGACTGGGTAAAACAGATCAAAGGCAAAAACGTTTTGATATATATGCTATCTTGAGGAACCAGAATGTGTGACAGACTGGAAAATCTTACATGAAAAATATGATTGTATCAGGATAAGGATAATAAATGTTCTATACGAGAAGAAACTAATCAATGAGTGCAAGTGTTGGCCACTGAACCTTATATATAGTCTTATTTTAGGTTTCTTTTAAATCTTAACCATAGCAGGTTTTTTTTTTAACAATTTTAATGTTAAATGCCAGCTAGCTAAGGGATCAAAAGCGAACACACTGCTTTGTTTTCCAAGCCATCTTGTATGGTGGTAATAACCACATGAACAGGTAAAACAAAATGGAAAATAGACAGGATTATTAAGGATTGAATTAAGTCCTAACAACAATATAGGAGATATGTAAGCAAAAAAAATAAATAAATAAAAGTATATTGCGTCTCCCTGGCTCTTTGAAATTCTATTTAGTACATATATGCTGTTAAGATACAATGTGAATTTGGTATCCTGGTTTGAAAGTAGGTGCTGATCATGCTGACAGTGCTTTACTGATCACAGAATGCATATGATAGTGGTGCATTAGGAACACGGGCTTAAAACATGAAGAATCTCATTGGCCCCTGTTGTTGCTGCTGATGGGTGACAGAGGTGACCTCACAGTCAAAACAGTGGTATAGTGAGGTGTCAGTAGGAAATTAAATTTTAACTGTGCACAAGTACTGACTAGATGCCAATTTCCACAATGTTTTTGTTTTAAATTTTAATCTTGTACAGGAGAAGCCTAAAGCTGGAAAAGTGAAGTAAGAATCATTGTAGACCAGAGCCCCCAGGAATAGGACTTCAGAGGACTAAAGACTTTGTTATAGGAGGATTAGGACAAAAATACAGCGCACACAGTCTGATGGTAATATTACAGATGTAAGACTGTTTGCTAAAAGAGGGTTTTTAGTAGTGATGACCACTTATTAGCACACTATTCACAGTAAAGAATGGCCAGCTTAAACCTCAGCCTGGTGCTTAACAGTACACCACCTAGGTCGAAAATTAATCTTTGGATGTCAGAATAGCTTGTTCACTATTCCGGCTGACCAGGTCACCCAGCAGAGGGGAAGGGAATCTTGTAGTGATGAAGGTTCTCGTATACAAATATTAATCAGGAAATACATCACTGGAAGTCCTTGTTGTACTGCATCAAAATATATTTTAAGAAATTTTGATATCCAACATCAAAAGACAGATAAGGGCGGTATTATTTTTGACACAACTGTGTTTTTTTCTTATATACTTTTATATGAGCTTTGTTCGCACACCCTACTACGATAATCATCCACTACTTCGACTGGTGTAAAGTCTATGTCTTAGCCTGTGATTGGGTATTGGGAAGCTAATCCGTATGAAGCAGGGGTTATCCTTTAGTGTGTTCATGACTGACATGAGACCTGGTCTTCATTAGTTCGCATTGGTGGTCCAGCGAATTGAAATCACCTATCTAGTTTCCCTTTTTCGAGTCCTGTGTTTGGTTTATTGTTCTCCAGTAGCATGTAGTGCAGGCCTGTCCTTGGCCACTTCCAAAGTGGAACAAAGCCGGTTACCCACTCGAGTCCTGCCTTGCCCCAGGCAGAGTTGTATCGACCTATGTACCCAGCTGCTAAATGTGTCTTACTGGTTTGCCCATGGTGGCTATGCCATGCCGACACTCAAATTTGAAATCTTTAAGTTATGACTATCTCACAAAACAACGTTAGTCGGGTTAGCGTTTGATTAGATGAACCACTTATCTTAAAATATGTTTCTGAAGGTTTTATAAGCAGTTTCATGGGGGGGGGGGTTGTGCTAACCGTTCACATTGGGCTTGTTAACGCATATTCTTTTCTGGTCGTTGACTCTACAAGCTTTCCCCATGTTTTAACCTGCACAATTTTCACAATTTTTAAGTTATACCTATTTCATGAAGAAATGTTAGTCGGGACAGCGCCTGATAAGATGCAGCAACTTATCTCAAGGATTCTACCCATAACAATGTGTTTGTGCTAACTGAAGCCTTATCGAGGGGGTTTGTGCTAAAAATGAAAATTCATATATGGTCGTCTAGTCAAACTATGGGGCACTGATAATTTGCTGCCAGGTGGGTTATTTTTGCTGTCCTTGTGAACGAACTTAAGAGGGGAAGAGATGGGTGGGTGGTGAGGCTTTGGTGCTATTTCAATATCTGCAGTAAGTCTAAAAGGATATGTAATGCTACTACTATGTAAGAAGTTCCTGTGTGGTCCTTTTGCAGTTGGGGCCCTTTTCATTGGTTGAGTTCCTACCATGATTTATCAATTAAGCTAGCCTTCCTTAGTCTCAGTGACAGGTGGATCTGGGGCATGCAGCTTTGTGTAAAGGCCTGTCTTTGGTCATCCCCTACAGGGACTGTGATTGCCTGGGATGTTTGAGGCCTACTTACTTATAGGTTGGAGAGTACCCCTTTGTGTCTATGGAAACCATTCCTATGTTGTTGTTGTGTCTTTCGGCTTCTCCCGGTTAGGGGTCGCCACAGTGGAACTCCGGTCCGCTAATGATTGGTAGTTGACTTTTACATGCCGAGTTATCAGCCCTGATGCACAACCTTCAACGAAGGTATGCCCATTCATGCATGTCTGCACGCAGAAGATGCTCTAGCTGAGAATCGAACCGGACAGCGTCTTACTGTGAAGCGACAACGCTACCGCAGCACCGTATGACTCTGTTATTGGTCCATGGCCCTTAACTTCTACAAAGTTGTTATTTCTAGTTTCCTTTTCAATTTATCAGCGCTCATTTTTATTGCCAGCTTACAACATTGGAGTTATTACAATTAACTCTGCATGCATCATGTCTCCCAATCTAAAATACCACTTCAAAGCCAAATTAAAATAACTGCTTAAATTAAATAACGTGCTCTCAACACTTTTGCCAATGCTTCCTCAGATCTGCGTAGAACTTTGGGTAAAACCATTAGTGTGACTAAAAATTAATATATTGAGCTTGCCTATAGACAAAAAACACACCAGCTCTAAACACTCGCATATCTATCACCAGCGTGTTAAACCTAAGTAAACTACACCACCATGCTTTCTACTGACTATTCAAGATTCGTTATGACAAAGCTCAATTCACTGAAATGATTGCGTGACATCTTGAGTAGTTTCATTTATTTGCTACTCTCTTAAGCTATTATGGCATTAAGTATGCTTGTTTTTTGTTTTTTTTTAATGCTTATTTTATTTTTAAGTAGGTATGTCAAAAAAACTGAAGAGCTTGGATGAGCTTTCAGGCTGATGGGTTCCCCTTTGGAATTTTTGTCGTCATCTGCCCTGGACTGTGTATGTGCCTGTCCAGGTCCCCCAGGCCTCACCCAAAGCATGTGTGCACAACTCCTGAATTGAAACTGGTGGGGAGGAAGACAGTCCTGGATTGAGATGCACCTGATCCACCCACCAAGATACCTCCTTCCTGAGACAAGGTATGAGCGGGATCACAGCGTCTAGAGGATGAGAGTGTTGGGACCAGACTATTTTCAGGTACCACTGAATTTTCCTGATATGAAATCTGTCTAGAGGGAGCATTGGGATAATGGCTCCACAAATACCAGTACTCTTAGGAATTTCCTGGCCAAGCACCAGTCGATGGAGGTAAAGCTGTAAAAATAAGCTATAAGATCCTGTACTTTTTCCTGAGGCAGGTAAACCTGCACATTTCCCTTGTCCAGTCTGCAGCCCATAAACACTAGGTCTTGGGTGGGCTGTAGGGAGTATTTTTTTGCAGCTGAAAGCAACTGTAGGAGGAGGTTGAGAGTGAACTGAAGACATTGCGGCATGATCTAAAGGAGGTAGCCTGGATAAGAAGATTGTCTAGGAGGGGATAAAGCTGAATTTGGTAGAATGTTATCACTGCTGTTAGACACTTTGTGAAAACTCTTGGAGCTGTGGAAAGCCCAAAAGGCAAAGCAGTAAAACTGAGAGTGAAATAAGTCAGTACTGAATCTGAGGAACCTCCTGCAAGAGGGGTGAAATGGTATAAGAAGGTGGGCATTCCTTAAATCCAGGGATACTGCGTATGTTGGAGGAAGCATGAAAGGTAGCAATGTGTGCAGTGACAGCATTTTGAAGGCTGGCATTTTTAAGAAGGTGTTTGGCCGAGAGAGATCCAGTTTGGGTCTCCATTGCCCTTTTATTGTGACTACAAATGCCGCGTAAAAATTCCTTCCTACGAAATTTATGGGGATGGGTTCTACAGCTCCTTGGACCTGAAAATTTTGGGAGTATAGGTGGTAGAAGATGGACTTGGCTGTGGGGAGGGGAGTATGCAATTCGGTGAGGGGGTGGGCTTCTTTTCAGTCCATGGCATAACCCTTTTATATAATGGAAAACACTCAGTAATCTGTGGTAATCTTTTCCCAGTTTGAAATCGAATGAGTACGCCTTTTGGAGAGGGGACAGGGTAGGACAGAGGTGTGGGGGAAGTTGTTTTGTAACTAGTCACAGAGATTTCTCCTTCAGTGGAAAGCCTCTCAGATATGGGATATGTGAACCAAACAAAAGATCTTTGTCCAGAGGAGAATTAATTTGTTTAGCTTTAAAGTTTCCTGGCAAAGGTTGGTTGCACAGCTATGCATACTTGTAAGTGACAGAGTTAGTAGCAGCTGCTCTGGAAGAGGCCTGTACAGCATCATAATTACATTTTACACTGTGTCTGGCTACCTGAGTATCCCGATTAAGCAACAATGTTTGTTTTTTCTAATCTTGCCCCTTGATGATCCACCACTACCTTGTTTGAGTTGAGAATAGATAACAGGTGAATAGCTCTGAATTCCAGACTAGAAGATGTATAAACCTTTTCTTCTGCATCTATCCATAGTTCTACCGTCCTTGTCTGAATGAAGGGCATTGGCAATGGGAAGAAGTTTGGAAGGTTTACCACAACAGAGAGAGAATGCAGAGCGGTCTGCCACAGTATTCTTGTACAAGAACTTAAGTTCATCAAGAACTATTTAAAACTTGCATGGTCTTTTGGTTGCAGGAGGTGATGAATCAGGAGTAGCACAGGAAGACTGGAAAGCATCCAAGAGAGCTTCCAGAACTGGAGGGAAAGGTGAAGGGGCTGGAGTGCCCATTTCCAAGAGGCGGTAGTGTCTTTTCTGCACATCTGAAATCTGTCTAGACTCCCAATCAAAATGTTTCATCGCATTTACAACTGTCTCCCTAAATGAAGCTTCCTGAAACAGAAGAGTTAGGGGAAATGGAATCTTCATCATCAGAAGGAATATGGCCAGGGGAAGTGTCTTTGAGGGAAGTATGACAGAGAATTTCCAGAGGAAGATGAAGCCATGGTAATCTTGTGGGGTGTGGAAGGAGGAGGAGGATGGGCAGAAAATGAAGTTTTACAGCCGTAATGACATCAAGCAGGCCCTGCCAAAAGTCCATCCATTCCTTCTCCCTAGATGTGGGAGAAGAGACATGCCTAGTTTTTTTTTTTTTTTTTTTTTTTTTAAGTGTGATGTCTGCCTGCACCAAGTGGGGAGGTTCAGACTCCTGAAATACCTCAACTAAAAGGGATCTCTTGTCTAACTAGAATCTGTGAGACTCCTTCCGGGCCCCCCAAGATTATGATCTGTAGTTCACCTTTGTCTATGGGGAGTCGATTCCCCACTGATGAAGCCATCAAACACCATACCTGCTCCAGCGAGGGGGGGGGGTGGTGGCTTTGTAGAGCACAACAGAAGTGGATTCTGGAACCTCAGCAGATGCAATGGACTCAGAAAAGGTTGGGCGTTTTGATTTTTTTTTTTTTTTTTTTTTTTGGGGGAAGGAGTTACGAGGATTTAATAAAGAAAGGTGTTTAAAAAGCATTACATAACATATTCATTTGAAAGATACCTGCAACAAATATATTAATGCATTACAGGAAACACTGCAAGCCCTCCATGGGTATTCACAGTGTCAAATGAAGGGAGGAGGATTAGCCTGTACCACACCGTTTACACCAGTAGCATTGTGCAGCAACCAGACAGGACACAAAGCAGTTCTAGAGAAGATATTTAGAAAGGGAAAAAAAACAGATATACACGATAGCCAATTGGAGTTTAACGGGGATGCAGACGAGTGAAATCAGCAAATGGTGAAAACAGTTACTGAATGACAACTAAAGAGTAGAACAATAGTACAATTATAGCTTTATGGCAATTATGTGAAACAAAAGACAGGAGAGGTATAGTGCAAGGAGAAATGAAGGAAGTGTAACTAATCATGAAATGTGCTTAATAGGGAAAACTTGAATATAAAGCACAAATCTATAAATATGGACTATGAAAAGCTACCATATGTAAAGAAAAACAGAACAAGAATTAAGAGGTCTTAGTGAAGTGATTTACTAATTTTGAGGACCAGTTAGGTGGGCTGGTCTGAAGACCCTTTTCAGTCATGACTGAAGTCACTTGGCAAAGACAAGGCAAATCACAAACAATTAATACCAAAACAGGTGATGAATATCCTCGTACACAATTAATGCAAACTAATTGTTCATATAACCGTTACAAGTATATACAAGAAGAGTAAATGTGTAATGCAATTTTCAGCATTACAAGTGTAAGGGCACTTTGAAAGTAAAAGTGAACATACATTAGCAAGATCAGCTATCTGCTCTAGTATATTTGGTTCAACAATTTACCCTTAAATAGGAAGTAATCTATTGTATCACACAACAACTAATTACTTGGTTTGTATGAGACGTGCATCATACAGAAAACGATTAAGCTAATACTAGTGAGACTGAATGAGCAATGACAAATGTAGTGGCATAACAGGAATTTAGCAGTGAAGAAAGAGTAAAAATGGAACCAGATAAATGTATATGGAATGGAACAATTAAAAGGATTAAGCATGTACTAGATGTGAGCAAATGGATGTGTTTAAGTGCAAGTATAATTAGCTAATAATGTCTTATGCTTCTGGCTGAATTTGTTAGGTACATTTATGATCAGCAAAAAGCCAATAATCCTAGTACTGCAGTGGTTTTTACATATTTATGTAAATATACACATATGAATATTCTCATACTGTATACATAAGCAATGGAATGATTAAGGTAGGCCAGCAGGACTGCCAAAGGATGCATAAGCAAACACATATATTGTCACACACAAGTAAAATATGTTGGTTATCAAGAGTCCCAAGCACTTTTATTTCTCTTTGAAGTGTGTGACTAGCTTGCTCATAAAAAAGTGAATTTAGCTTGCTTTATCTCTTTAGGTATACTAATGCATACTGCTAGAGCACTTTGAGAAAAGTTTTTATGCTAATAGCTAGAGAATAGCATGGTCTTAACTGGGTGGAATGTCGACTTCTAAATGATAAAGAGCTAAATCATAATGTCAACTTCTTTTTGTAGTAACTTACATTAAGCTCACAGGTTCATAGCAGATTACTAGGCTAATAGCCCTAGGGCCTTTACAAGCCTAGCCGTGCAATAACCAGAGTACCCTTACTGACCACAGTTACATGGTTGTCATTAGCACAGCAATTCTCTGATCAGCACAAACTGCCCCTCTCCATGACAGACATAGGTGCCACCCCTGGGGTGAATTTATGGTCATCCATCCAACTGTCAAGGTTGCTCTTCAAGAGGGTCAATGAGGAGCTCTGCTTCTCATGGAGTGGGAGCTTATTCCAGAGAAGTGGCAATCCTTAGGAGATATATATGTCTCTCCAGTACATTCTGTTAATGTCACACACTAGCCTGAGATCCCTGCAGTTAGTTATTCTTGTCCCATTTACTTTGCAGATGTACAGCATTTCCATTAGGACAAGGTCTGAGAGCAGCCCATATGATACAGAGTACAGTGACAGGGCTTTTAATCTTTCCATGTACGTCCTTGTTTTGGAGGCCCTGGACTCTCTTGGTAAGAAACCTCTGTGGTCTCTACAGTTACTGCAGGCATCTGGTGAGATACATACAGAAGGGAGCATTGTATTCAATTAGGGGTCTGATAAAGGTCATGTACAGTGGAGCTATAACCTCCCTGGTCTTGGATGCGATGCACAATGTAGAATGCTTTTCTTACCACTGTGGACACATAGTGGTCAAAGTTTAGATTGCGATCAACCTGTGTTCCCAAGTCTTGCACCACTGAATTTGTCTTTAGAAGGGTGCTATATATATCATAATTACCAGGGACTATTACTTTGTCAAAGGGGATAATGAGGCATTTTTTGCATTATGTTTTAGTCTGGGGGGTTGGCACCAATCATTTGTCCGTGTCATCCCTTTCTGTAATTGGTTGGGGGACTCTGACTGTATCCAGTTTACAGTCATCTGCAAACTTGGTAAGCCACAGGCCATCTATCTTCACCTGGACTTCAGAGAAACAGACTCCAAACAGTAGATGCCCCAACACAGCTCCTTGTGGTACCCCAGTGGTAAACTAGTCTACTAGTGGAGGTGGACTCCCCAGCTTTAACAGTGTGTGTTCTGTTGGTGAGCCAACTTATTATCCATCTAGTAATGTATAGGTTAATCCCCAGCTGGGAGAGTTCCTCTATGATACCTGTATGGGGGATTGTGTCAAAAGCCTTGACTAAATTAGGATAGGTGGTTATGTACCGTTTTGCCCTCATCCAGGGCTTTGGTAACATTCTCAAAGAAGTTCACTAGGTTTAATAAGCAAGATCCACTCTTAACAAAACCAAACTGGGTCAAGTCAAGGGTTTGAAGGTTGCTTATGTCTTTGTGGATAAGGTCCATGATGATTCTTTCCATGACCTCGCAGATAAGGCTCGTTAGGCTTATGGGTCGATAGTTCCGAGGGTCTGTTGGACCCCCCTTTGTGCAAGTGGATTACTGTTGCTGTTCTCCACTCTACAAAACACAGAAGAGGAACCAGAAACATCCAAGACACTCTGTAATCACCAAACGTAAAAACTGTTTAATACGAAGCTTTCAGGTCTACACCCTTCATCAGCATACAACTTAATGTCTATTCATCACATTTAAATGGAGAAACAGTTACAATCACATGAACAAACCAGCCATACAAAAGAAGCTTATTAACATATCTCATTAAAATTTAAAAACACATATACTTAAAATACTAAACATTTTCCCTCTGTTTTTTAACTAATATTGGCTTCAAACTTACTTTATTATTCAAGCCAGGCATTTTATCAGCCTGCAACCGTATTATCCATTCATATTCTTTCAGTTGTAATAAATTATCCACATCTCCCCCCCTCATACCCATATTCAAAACATAAATGCACCTAAATTTAAAAGAATGCGAGCTATAAGTCATTAAATGTCTGTATAGGCCATTAGTTTCAACTTTTCTCTTAATTTCGGATTTATGTTCTATTATTCTGTCTTTTAACCTTCTTGTAGTTTTACCTACATAGAACGCATAGCATTCCATGCAGGTAGCTAAATATACTAGCCCCGTGGTGGTACAATCAGCATTACATCTAATGGAAAAATTTTCATGGGTTACAGGATGTTGAAAATTATCTCCCCCCACATATATATCTGCGCAACATGTACATTTAAAACACTTATGCGTTCCTGTCTTATTGCTTACTGGTTTCCTTCCATTACCAAAATCCTTATAACAAAGCATTTGTTTTAGAGTTTGTCCATTCCTAAAGGCAAACTTAGGTGTTGGACCCAATACATGTTGCAATTCTGGCATTGCCATCAACATTACCCAATTTTTATGTATGATATTACATACATCCTTGGTGTTACCATTAAATGTGGTGACAAATCTCAATGTGTTGTCAGTATCAGGCCTATCCAATTCTAATACCTGCTCAATTTCCTGGCTTCGAACAGAGGTAAAGACTGGACAATAGACATTTTTCCGTTTTTGTAGTATTTCATTGTAAATCTTATCTACATCATTGCTACAATAACCATCATTTATAAATTCATTCTTCATGGCCACCATTTGTTCAAGAAAACAGGTCTCTTCTGAAGTTAATCTACTCACTCTAATCATCTGTGATTTTAAGATACCTTTGTATACATGCAGTGGGTGCATACTAGTTGTCCTTAAATACCTAGTTGCATGCACTGCCTTCCTATGTATCATAGTCTCCAGGTTATTCACTTTCCTATAAATGTTAACATCCAAGAATACCATACTCTTATTTGAGTAAGACATCTTAAATTCTAAGAAAGGAGTGGAACTATTAATGTAGGTTAAAAAGTTATTAAGTTCTATTTCACTACCAGTCCATACAAAAAAACAATCATCAACGAATCTACTATAACATTCTACATATTTACTATGAATCATTTCACTATTGAGTATGTGTTGCTTTTCCCACATATGTAGAACTAAGTTGGCAAAAGTATTAGCAACTGATGTGCCCATCGCCACACCTGTCAATTGTTGAAAAACACCCTTGCCAAATATAAAAATATTCTTCGTTAGTACTATATGTAATAAGGAGCAAATATTTTCAATTTCCCTAGGTTGAGAAACATTTTGCATTAATAAAAATCTCCTTATACTTTCTATACCATATTCAATAGGGATCATTGTAAATAACGAAACAATATCCAATGTAACAAAAATATATTCATTTACAGTATTGTTTCTGTGCCATTCATTAAGTTTCTGTAAAAAGTGCACAGTGTCTTTAATTATACTCTCACATTTTGGTAGAAACTTAGCTAGCATTAACTGTAAGTATTTGGATATTGGTTCGGTCACCCAGCCTTTACCCGAAACAATTGGTCTCAATGGGGGGTCTACCAAAGACTTGTGTATTTTTGGTATCCCGTAGATTTGTGGAATTTTTGGACATGACAGTAAAATAACTCAGTAAATCTAGACTAATATCTTGATTCAGTTGCATTTCATAAATAGCTAAATTTACTTGGGATATCTGGTCTTTCACTTCCAAAGGAGTCAACTTCTTAAAAGTACATCCATCAGATAAAAAAGTAGAGAATTTGTTATTATACCATATTCTATCCATAAGTACAGTGGCACCACCTTTATCAGCCTGCTTTATTATAATATCAGTGTCATTCTTTAAAAATGTCAGAGCTTTATATTCTTCATAGGACAGATTATATTTAACATGTTTTTAGTGCTTATAGCATATAAGGCCCTAAGTTCCAACTCAACCAGCTCAATAAAAGCTACTAAGACCGGAGACAACTGGGGCAGAAAGGTACTAGACCTTCTACATATTTGTTGTGCTGTACAGGATTGTTTAAACATCGTTCGCAACATCACATTCCTAGCAAAAAGCTTTACATCCGTAATAATATCAACAATAGTGTCCTTAAAAGAAGGTATGAATCTCATACCATTCATTAATAAATCATAATAAACTGGCTCAAAAGTCTTACTTGAAATATTCAATGTACCTTTTATCAATTTTCCGACAGCATCTGAAGCTACAAAGCTTAACTGCTGCGGTATATGATTCCGCTCTTCTTCATGAGATGGTAAATTCCAGGTTATTGCAGCAGTTGTTTGTTTGTTGGAAAAAAGCTGCAACTGCTTAGCCGTTACTAACGCCGAGATATTTTGCTCGGTATTTTCAGGCTGTCGTACTTTCTTTTGCTTGCCTGCATTGGCGACTGCAAAGATTTTTGCGTCGCATTGTTCCCTTGTGTTACCCTTTCCTGTATTATCACCTTTTCTGGCTGTTTCAGTCTGAAGGGTAAAAAAGAAGAAATATCGGATTGCTTAGCTTTCTCTTTAGCCGTTGGTAGCATCTTGCCTGGTTGCGCGTTGTTCTCCATAACACGCTCTCCCTTTGCATGTTCACTTTCTTCGAGCGAAGCACCGGAAGTAACTTCAACTTCCTCAATTTCTTCAGCTCGGGGTCTGGTCTGCCTTACAGGATCTTCATTGGCTACAACTGAGGCAAAGCTAACACAGCTATCCACGCTGACTGGTGGAGCAGCATCCACTACTACTGTGGGCTGGGATGTCATCGGGAGCTCGAAAATGTCCAGCTGATCAAGTTTTTTATTCTTAGTTTCATCTAACACAGTTTTTACGCTATTCTTCCGATTAAATTGCTTCTTAACCTCATTTCTAGGCCAGGAAAAGATACGCCCATTTTTAAAGTCATCGATGTCACGCTGCAATTTACGTTTTTTTTAAAATTCCAGTTTATTATCTAAAACACGGATTCTGTTTAAAAAAGCTTGGAATAGTTCATCAGAATCACATGCTGTTGATATTCTAAGCACTTCATGCTCCAATTTTTCAATGTCTTCCAGTAGCTTATTTTCAACACCATCAAAAAAGTTATTCATTAGTTTCATATATCCAATACTTAACTCCAGATTTAATTGCTGCCACTGCACAAGCAATTCTTGATACTGGTTTCCATAAGAGGGCATTTTAAGTATTCGAAGTCCTCTTGGAACCACCCCCAGCTGTATATACGCTAGAAAACTAAACCTTTGCCATTGCAAATGTTTGTAATTTACTACTTTTTTCTCCAGTTCACTTAGCATCTTTTTAAAGTCATTCATAGGGTCATTTACTGCATCAGTTTGTGTTTTTATGGTACCTTGTTGTAATAGCGGATTCGTGGCTTTCACCAACAGTCTCTTAATAGATGTACTCATCTCATAGATGAAAAGAAATTTTTACTCCACTCTGCCAGGAGAAAGCCAGTTCTCAGGCTATAATTAAAGAGAGTGCGGAGTGGTTCTGCTACGTCTTGTTTTATACTGTTTAGTAAGCAGCCTGGGATGTTATCTGGTCCCATAGAAGCTGTGTTTTTGGCCTTGGAGAGTGCTTGTATGAACCGTTCTTTGGAAATACTCAGTAGAGGACTGGTATCAGGAATGCTTTGGGGCCTGTCTGGTGGGGACAGTGGGGGGGGGGGGTTGACGTTATTGACAAATCTGTCGGCTTGCAGGTTGGCAATTTCCTCAGGTTTAGTGTGAGTGGTACCATACATTCGGCACACAGCTGGGCATTCCCCTTTTAGGTTTCAGACATAGCTAAAAAATGCTTTATGACTGTCTTTAGTTACGGATGCTAATTTAGACTCGTAGCTAGCCTTAGAGAACTTAGGACATCTGATTTGCTTGTTCAAGCTATGGAGGGTATTCTTCCTCTGTTGAGTAAGTTCCATCCTGCTCTTAGACATCAGTTTCTTTCTTTTGTTGTATAGCTTATCTATACTTGCAGTCCACCAGGGTAACTTTTTTTCTGGGAAGACCTAGTTTTGTTCCTGTTGGGTATAGCTGAGTCAATGCATATGTTTAAGTGGCATAGAAGTCATGGTTGGCTATGCTGGCAGGGGCTTTAACTTTTTATACTTTCGCTTAGTAGGCAACAGTTTGCTTTGGAGAAATTTTTCAGTATTTTCTTACTCCTGTGGGGGTGTCAGGTTTGATCTTTACTTCAAACTAGACAGATTTATAGTCTGACTTTACCAGAGGGGGCAACACACAGGAGGTAGTGTAGTGTAGTGCAGTGCCCCCCCCCCCCCATGCTGGTGAGCACTAGGTCCAGGACATCTGAGCCCCTTTTGAGGTGTGAAACAACTGTTCCAGGGTATGTAAATTAAAGTCCAGGAACCTCATATCGATCGTGTTTGTGCTCATGTAAATCGCCCAATCGATGGAAGGATAGCTGAAATCTCCCATGACCAAGGTGTTTGGCTGTATACTGAGCAACTCTAGCAAGTCCAGGTAGGCAGTGCGCATCTCCTGGTTCATGGTAGGAGACCTGTAGCTAGCAATGAGGTGTAGGGGTATTTTACCTATAGTTAATTAGACCTGGAGTAGCTCAAGACAGTTGTACTGTTTCACTAGTCTTGAGGATTAATTAGATTTAATGAAGATGGATACAACTCCACCTCTGGTTCTTTCATGCTCATTTTGGAGTCTGAACATGTGAAAAGCATTGTAATCTTGTACAGCTGGGGTACTCTCAATGGCCTTGAACCAAGTTTCAGGACTGCACAAACGCCATCTTCCAAGGTGAGGAGTGCTTCCAGGGAGAGCAGTTTACTGTTTAAGCTCCTAGCATTAAGCAGCATGACCCTGAGTTTGTCTTTAGTGGATTTCTTTACATCGGAAGTTTTGTTGTTTGGACATTGCCTAAAAAATGTACTATGAGGGAGGCAAGCATCTTTGCCAGTATCCAAAAGCCTTGAGACAGGTGAAAGCATCTCTGGCAAAGCAGCATGGACTGCTGATCATGTCTTCCCAGGAAGACAGACACTGGATCCCCCTGGAGTGACACCAGAAGCAAAGCCAATTACCGAAATCAATTATTTTTCTGCCTGCATTGTGGTGTCATCCTAGGTGAAAATAGAATGCTGCTTAGGGCTAGGAGCATACCTGCTTGAAACAATCAGAGTTCGGTGATCTCTCTCTCTCTCTCCATATAGTCCAGAGGGGTATGTTTTAAGTCATTCACACCAACATGTACTACGACAGAGTCATACAGGTACTTGTTGATGAGCGAGTTGAGTATGTGATCTGATGGATCCTGGCACCAGACTGTGACCTTCTCCTTGTTCAGCCTGGTGAGGGGGACATCTGTGTGTCTCACTATTGAACTGTCTTGTGACCAGAACATTAGGTTTTTGGTGTTTTGCTTTAGGAGCTTACCTGTAGAGACGCTGATGTGTGTTGTGTGCAGTGGTGGATTCTGTTTGGTTGTTTGCACTTGGGAGGTCTCTGGTCTTTTGGTAGGCTTTAAGTGAGTACATCTGTGTATGTGGAGGTATGTGTCTTGACCTTATCTTGTGTGAGAGTGGAGTTGTGTGTGTTGACAACCTGTTGTATGCCTTTTATATTATGTGAGAGGACTGATTCTACTTTCGTCATACAGTTACATCTCTCACATACTGTGTTTGTTTGCTTTAGGAGAAACTGATTGTCGGTATACATGAGGCAATTACTACATTGCCTCAGGATGCCCATGTCAATCAGTTTGGTTGGAGAAATGGTGGGAAACTGCCAGTCCTTTATGGCAGGTAAATACTGTAGTAACTAGTATGGGATGGGCTAGATGGACCAGGGTTTGCTTGTGAGACTTACAAAGGTGGCTATTCTGTGGAGGGCTAACGGTTTAAGACTGTGTCAATGTCTCAGAATGTGCAACTGAGTTGCTTGCTAGGTAGCAATGTGCAACTGTGTTGCGCACAGACAGGCAGTGGAGTTAAGGAGGGTTCTCTAGCAGATATCAAAGGAAAACTGTGTTCCTAAGTGCTTGAGTCTATACACGGCAGTGCTAAACCTTGCAGCAAGGCGTGCATCTATGCGCAAATGTTGGGCTTAAACACAAGCAAAGTTACACAGTTTTACTACAAATTAAGCAAAAGGAAAGCCCCAAACTGAGTCTTTTTCCAGCAATCCCCAACTGAGATGTGGGTACAGGAAGTCATTCTTAATGCAGGATGGCTATCTTTCCGTGCTCAAGTAATACCAAACAGCCTAGATTCAGCAAATCTGAATCTAGCATATGGTACAAAATACAGAAGTACTACTAATTCAAAGTGCAGGAAAAAAAACAGTCAGCAGTAAGAACAGCAGACATGAAGCAACAGTTACATACAGTTCAAAAAGTGCAATGCAAGCTTAAAATACAGTTATTTGTTGTTTGAAAACAGTGGATGCCTTGGATTTAGTTCAGCAGTTTTTATGTTAGACTGTTGACAAGAAAGGTGGCCTAATAATAAGTGTTATCAAGTTAGGAAGTGGTGCACTCTTCAACAAACAGCCAAGTGAAGATTATCTGAGGATTTTACTTTCAGCGGTCTGATAAATGTAGATGAGATGGGGAGATATTACTATCATGGCATACTCCATACTAGGGAGCAACAGATCTTGTATCTGTTGTAAGAAGGTTGGAACCCTTGTACAAGATCTTGAGCTGATTTTGCATTCTGTTTGCTGTTTATAGTGCAGATAAAAGGATGATTTTTGGTCTAGTATAACACTCGAGTATTCATTGTTGCATTCTGTTAGAGAAAAGCTCTCAGGATCATTAATAAGCAGAGTCTGTGACAAAGCTATTTATTTGGAGTATCAAACAGCATTACTGTTAATTTCTGAAGTAGAACTGTCATTGTCAGACAACCAGTTCCAGATGGAGAAGCTGTCATATGGGAGGACAATGTTTGAAATGAGAAGTAACTTTTGTGACCTAGTAAAAACAGCATACTGTCTGCATAACACAATGCAGTTGATATGAGGAAGACCACAGAAGAAACTGTTCATGAAAAGTGAGAATAGTGGGCCAAGCACTTCTCCCTGAGGAGCCCCATTAACAATGGCGCCAGTATCAGTGTGTGTGCATTATATCTTCCCACCCTGAAAATTATAGAAAGATAGTTGACAAATCAGTGACATAATTCAGTGCAGAAACTGCAGGCTAAAAGCCTCTGAAGCATGGTTAGCACCGGTAAGAGGAGAGGATATAAACTCTAGTAGCGTGCAAGTAAAGTTCAGAATAGCAGCAGAAGCCCTTCTAGAAATTAACTGTTTTAATCAGTTGCCAACATTTAATGTGTGTTTTTTCTGAATTTTTCACAACTGTTTTAAAACAGAAGAAATGTTTTGCTTGGCATTTTTGCCCATTTACATAACTGCTTGTGGACATTTGCAAGGCAACTACCGACCATTCTGCAGATAATGGTTTGCCAAACAGTATTTATGGTTAAAGCACTCTACTAACTTCTTCAGTTTTAAAATGTATTCTCATCTGTTTGCCAAGGAATTGGGGGAGGGGGGGGGGGGCTACTTTTTCCTGACAAATTTTTCCCCAATTAGAGAAAAAAGTAAACTATGTACTTAAGTAAAAACATGCATTTTTTTACAGAAATGAAACTGTAATAACTTGGCCTTACAGTATCATATTGCCTTGTTTCAATTAAGTTATTCATATTTGTTTAAAAATGAAATAAAAAATAAAAAAATAAAAATGATTCAATCCTTCCAATCTGTGATCACATCAATGTTACATATGTATAAATGAAGTAACTTAGTTTGGAGATATTTTTAAGCAGAATAAAAATGGACCACTTGCCTCTCCCTCATCCCTCTCTGCCTTCTCAATTCTTTTTCAAAGGAGGATGTCAGAGGCCAGATGGACTGGGTAAAGGCCTTGTTGCTCTAAGTGTTGTGGGGAACACTGTTTAACTCAGATGGTCTTAGAAGTGAAGCCCTGTAAACTAGGCACTCTTGGACATAATGTAAGACCTGAAGCAGAGTATTAAATGGCTGTGGATGTCTTTACTTAGACTCTGTCTGCCACAGATGCACCTTCCCCTTTTAGGTCCTGACATATGGTGAACAACCAAAAAGTACTAAATACTATCACTACTAAAAAATGAAATTTTACTAATAGCAAAGGAAAAATTTGAGCTCCCCAACAGGATATTTACCTGAATCCCAAGCTCTAAAGCAGGTTGGACCATACTGGGAAGTCTCTACTCATGACTCTTGCATACAAGGCATATACATCAAATTGTAGTAAGACAAACCTTATACTGTATAGGTGGACGCCTACTTTACAATGGAAGCATCCTGACATCCTATGGGCAGGGAATCTGTTATTTTGGAAGGGATACGGTTTGCATTTTGAAGTCCAGCCTGACATCCAGGGACCCGTGGCTTAAGTAACAGTGAACTGAATTTAGAATATTGATAGGTCCAATTCAACTTTTTTTTTTTTAGTTTTACAATAACAGAACTATGAAGGCAGTACAACCTTGAAATTCTTTTTATCAGGAAAGGTGGCCTGTTTACATCTCCCAAGTTAATTTTAAACTTAACATTAACAAAACACTGACAGCTGACAGAAAAACAGACACTTCTTACAGGTCCACCATTCACAGAGCAGATATTTAACATATGTTTCTATGGTGACTCTGCTGAGTAGCCAATTAACTACCTGTTAGTAAAGCTACAGCAGAAATAAGTTGGCTACTCATCTCCAATGGAAAGGCAGTACATTTGCACGAGGGTAATCACCATAGCTACATGTTCTAATAACAGGATCATTGCTGCAGTACATTTGAGATAAATGAGCTCAAGCTCTAGACAGACAGACATATTTCTGGCAAAGCTTTAAAAGCAAGTTGTACATTATCTAGCTAGCTAAAGTTTGAGATCACCCCCCCCCCCCAAAAAAAAAAAACAAGGATTTCAGCAGAAAAAAATGGTTGTAAAGGAGAGTGCAACCTGTACTATTTGCACTTCTTTACTGGAACCGAGGGCTATCCTACACACCTGTAACCTTAAACCCTGTTTGGGAGGGGGGTACCCTAAAACTAGCTGCAAGAGGAAAAAGTGTATATGAACATCAATAACCCTTTACCTAAACAACCCCCTAAACAAACATGCACGCAACAAAAACCTTCCACTACAGAGAAGACCTCCATGTGTAAAGTACTTCCAAAAAGGAGATCCTCCCCCACTGTGGTTTACCCCATGGGCTGGAAAAGCCTAAGAATGGGAACACAGGGAGCGGATAGTGGAGAAACCAGAGGTCAGTGGTGTGCAGTAAACTTCGGTGTCCATCATAAGAACCACAGCTGCAGATCCTGATCTCAGATCTGAATGGAGAACTACAGCATTCCATATAATGAATGCCCAGCTTGGAATACTTTGAAAAAGGTTTGCACTGATGTCCAGATGGTAACCTTATACATGTTTTCAGTCAGGGCAGCTTGGAAAAACAACATGCACTAGAGGCAACTGCCACACCCTGTCAAACAAAGGTGTTTCAATGGCTGCCTTAAAAGAAGGCAATGAAATTTACTAGTCTTCTAGACAGCGTCAGTTTGGATACTACCCTACTTTATTGCCCTTGCACGGAAAACGCAGATGGCTGGATTGATTATTTTATGACTAGTTCTGTCCATATGTCTTAGATGTCTGTACACATCTAAAATATGCAGGATCTTTTCCCGTCTGTGCACATCCATAATACGCAGGATCTTTTCCCCTTTATTCACTGGCTTGTAGTTTAAAAAAAGAGAGATGTAAAGGCTAAGATAAGGTTCTCTTACCATTTGCAGCATGAAGAAAGGTCCCGGATGTCAACCTGTCTTTATGGGAAACTATATGACACCTCACAATCTGAAATCCTTCAGAACCAATTGGTGGCAACTAGAAGTATTGCTCCAAGATAAAGCCTTCAGTTTGGAAGGAGGAAATGAATGCTTCTTAAAGACAAAATGCAAATACCAGACTTAGAGACTGGATTTTGTGGGACATTTTAGGTGCAGAGTGTTAAATGGAGCATTACAAAAGAGTTAGTGAAAACAGGACGGTCAAAAAGCAAACAAGATGAAAAATGCTAGGTCTTCGTCAAAAAACTCTGAGAAGTACTGTAGAATCGGGGGAATGAAAGAGGCTGCTGAACTCAAATACTGTGACATTCCATGGAAAATGTTTTCACTTAGGCAAATATGAAGTTCCATGTCGATCTTTCTAGCCTCTTGTATAAGGTGAACAACTAGGGGGGAGAACAAACGGTTGTGAAGTACTATCCTAAAATCTGCAGGCCTGTGAGCTTCAGTCCGTGGAGGTCATGGTGTACTACAGTTCCTACTTGTTGGCAAGCAAAATACAATCAACTGGAAGAATGATTAGATCCTCCTTGGACATGGCAACTTGCTGAAAGGACCACATCTATCTTGCTAAATTTGATGATATCAAAATGAGAGTTCCCTGTACCTTCCCTCATATTCTAGAGAGTCCGTGGAATGAGAGGGGCTGGCAGAAAGGTGTACAAAACCCTTGATTTAAATTAACTGAAAAGGTACTGGTAGCTATGGTTATTTGGATAAGGGATGATGAAAGCAAGCTCAACACCTGATAGATCTGTTTGCATTTACAGGGAACTATACCATTGTGCTCCACTTTTTTGTGATTTTAGGAAGATCACTCTGCCAAGCTTCTCTTCTCAAATGTTTAGGGAAACTAGTAAAGAAACAACACTGGTAAAAAACACCAAATGAAGGACAAACCACACTGAAATCCAAAATAAAGGTTAGTGCTTTCGTTTACTGTATTAAAGCAAACTTCATAAGACAAAATTGAATAAAAATACAACAATATATATATATATATATATATATATATATATATATAAAAGGTAATTCAAACAGTATGACATCATTTCCTTTTGAACAAGACCAAGCCTCCAATTAAAGTACCCAACCACAAAAAATTACACCCATAAAATGTTCAAAAAATACGTAAAAAGTATATAGGAAACATTAAATACATATAACATAAAATCAATAAAGAATCTAAACCGTATAAATATATATGTGTAAATATTATCTCGTTAATGCCCCCAGTTTCAACATACTTTTAATAGACACTGAGTCATTCAATCCTGGGGCAGAAAATAGGACATGCTAGAGGGATAGATTTGTCACCCAGAGACTCCCTATGCTGTGGAATAAAATCCCGGTCCATGTGAGGCAGAGCACCTCGCTGGCTCTGTTCAAGAGAAATCTTGACCGGTGGATGGGAGATCGTAGGTTTACCCCGGGAATCATCTCTGTGTCACTGCTGGACAGAGGCACAACAAACTAATGGGCACAGTATTTTTTAACATAAGGGGTGGCGTAAGCCACAAAACTTTGGGCTAGGCTTATAAATGCCTTAGGGCAGATAGCCTAGTATAAACCTATGAACCTATAAGGCATTCAGCCTTAGCTGCCAAATTAATTCCCTCTCCTCAATTTTCAGATCAATCGGACCCCCTCTCACAATGTCATAAATTTTTTCAATCACCAAAAATCTGAATTCATGGTCAGGAAAGGTGTTAATATGCCTGGCTAACACGTTGTTCAAATTCAATTTATTAATGGTATAAATATGATCATATATCCTGCTTTTAAGTGGCCTCCCCGTTTTGCCCACATAAAAAGCTGGACATTTTGAACATAAGGCCAGATACACCAATCCTTTAGTATTACAGTTAAATTTGTCTTTGATGTCATAATTCTTTCCTTTAATACTAAATTTATTACCCACTTGTATCTATCTACACCACCGACAGGCCTGGCATTTGTACATACCACAATGAGGCAAATCTAATGCTATTTCCCTCAATAATGTTTTTCAAATTCAATCCTTTTCTGAACACTAGTCTGGGTGAATCACCCACTTGGTGTCTAATATTGGCATCATCCAAAAGAAAACACCAATTTTTGGTCATAATAGATCTTAAAAGGGGAGCACCAATAGAGAAAGTGGTAATAAAACTCAGACTGACCATATCTTTATCAGGAGATTTATTAATTCTAGCTAAGTCTGAGTTAGACACTTCATCAACAATAATGTCATCCTCCACCATACCATTTCCCCTTGTGGATGCACGACAGACTAAATGAATGTTTTCTATTAAGGACCTAGGATTATTCTGTTCACCATTCAACAGTGGTGTAAAATAACCATTTAATCTTTTTATAGAGACCTCACAAATCAATTAGTCAATTAGCTTGCCAGGATAACCCTGTTTAATAAACAGGTTTTTCAAGAATGAACATTCATCCTTGAAGTCACATTCCAAGGAACCATCCTTACTGCCCGAACTAGTTGACCCTTGACAACACCTCTTTTCTGAAAGAAGCGGTGGCAGCTTGAAAAATGTAAAAAAGAATTGGAATAAGTTGATTTCCTGAAAATTTTGGAGTTAAAACTATGGGAATTGTAGTTCTTAATTAAATCCACATCCAAAAAGGAAATCCTATCAGTGTTAAATTCCCATGTAAACTCCAAAAAAAAAAAATCAGTAAATTTTGTGATGTGTCTCAAAACATTCAGCTGAACAAGCATCCCCCTCACCATAAAATGAAGATGTCGTCAAGGTAACAGGTGTACCACACTGCTCTCTCTCGGAAGACGGTATCCTCAAAAGGGAATTTTGTCTCCCAAAACGCCATCACAGTGTTAGCAAATGTAGCACCACAAGGAGAGCCCACGTCTACACCCGTTTTATGCAAGTATAGTTCCTTGTTAAACATAAAGTAATTGTTGTTCAACACCAATTCCAACAAATAAATGACTACCTGTTACCTTGACGACATCTTCATTTTATGGCGAGGGGATGCTTGTTCAGCTGAATGTTTTGTGAGACGCATCACAAAATTTACTGATTTTTTTTTTGAGTTTACATGGGAATTTAACACTGATGGATTTCCTTTTTGGATGTGGATTTAATTAAGAACTACAATTCCCATAGTTTTAACTCCAAAATTTTCAGGAAATCAACTTATTCCAATTCTTTTTTACATTTTTCAAGCTGCCACCCCTTCTTTCAGAAAAGAGGTGTTGTCAAGGGTTAACTAGTTCGAGCAGCAAGGATGGTTTCCTTGGAATGCGACTTCAAGGATGAATGTTCATTCTTGAAAAACCTGTTTATTAAACGGGGTTATCCTGGCAAATTAATTGACAAATTGATTTGTGAGGTCTCTATAAAAAGATTAAATGGTTATTTTACACCACTGTTGAATGGTGAACAGAATAATCCTAGGTCTCTAATAGAAAACATTCATTTAGTCTGTTGTGCATCCACAAGGGGAAATGGTATGGTGGAGGATGACATTATTGATGAAGTGTCTAACTCAGACTTCACTAGAATTAATAAATCTCCTGATAAAGATATGGTCATTCTGAGTTTTATCATCACTTTCTCTATTGATGCTCCCCTTTTAAGATCTATTATGACCAAAAATTGGTGTTTTCTTTTGGATGATGCCAATATTAGACACCAAGTGGGTGATTCACCCAGACTAGTGTTCAGAAAAGGACTGAATTTGAAAAACATTATTGAGGGAAATAGCATTAGATGTCATTCGCCTCATTGTGGTATGTACAAATGCCAAGCCTGTCGGTGGTGTAGATACATACAAGTGGGTAATAAATTTAGTATTAAAGGAAAGAATTAGGACATCAAAGACAAATGTAACTGTAATACTAAAGGATTGGTGTATCTGGCCTTATGTTCAAAATGTCCAGCTTTTTATGTGGGCAAAACGGGGAGACCACTTAAAAGCAGGATATATGAGCATATTTATGCCACTAATAAATTGAATTTGAACAACGCGTTAGCCAGGCATATTAACACCTTTCCTGACCATGAATTCAGATTTTTGGTGATTGAAAAAATTTATGACAATGTGAGAGGGGGTCCGATTGATCTGAAAATTGAGGACAGGGAATTAATTTGGCAGCTAAGGCTGAATGCCTCATCTGCCCCAGGATTGAATGACTCCGTTTCTATTAAAAGTATGTTGAAACTGAGGGCATTAAGGAGATAATATTTACACATATATATTTATACAGTTTAGATTCTTTATTGATTTTATGTTATATGTATTTAATGTTTCCTATATACTTTTTACGTATTTTTTGAACATTTTATGGGTGTAATTTTTTGTGGTTGGGTACTTTAATTGGAGGCTTGGTCTTGTTCGAAAGGAAATGATGTCATACTGTTTTAATTACCTTTTTTTTATATATATATATATATATATAAATATATATATATATATATATATAGATAGATATATATAGTTGTATTTTTATTCAATTTTGTCTGATGAAGTTTGCTTAATACAGTAAACGAAAGCGCCAACCTTTATTTTGGATTTCAGTGTGGTTTGTCCTTCATTTGGTGTTTCTTCTCAAATGTTGCTAAAAGGGGCCCAAAATGACAGCCATGTCTTCATTTGCTAGACTATAGAAGTAATAAGAATGACAGCCTCTTGCTTGTTAGTACACCACATTAAAAGTTATTGCCCATCACCAACAAAACAGCCCTCCAACCATCATCTCTTTTACTTTAATGCATCGCTTCTTGAGGTACTCTGATGGTCTGCCCTGCAAACTAAGCTGGGCCATGTGAACCCCAAGCATATTCAAAACATTCACAGTAAGCTTTTGACTTGGCTATGGTGGAATGAAGCAAAGGGCTGGAAAGCTTGTAACCTTCTGTGACCAACAAATATACTCTTCCTTGACAGAGATAAGGAGAATTATCAGTTCTAACGACTGGTTCCTTACTTCCCACCAACTTCATATTTACCACTGGATCTTCCTCTTGTGCATTCCTGCATGGTGACCATCAAGAAGGGATGCTAACCAAACCCTATGAACTTCAGGAATATTCTGGTGAAAAAAGTAAGACTTGTAGGAGGATCTCAGGATGGAATCATGAAGCAGATTTTATTTCAGGAAATGGATGCTCTCCAGGTCTTTTTGCTGTCGGTGGAGATTCAAACAGTTTTTGGTGTGAAGCCTGCAGCTAGAGAAGGTTTAAGGAAATTCTTAGATTGAATATACAATTTACAGCCCATGCAGCTCCTCTATGGAGCATTCCTGGAGCAGGCAGTTGTACAGGTAAAGGTAAATTTAAGGGCAAAAACTAAAGACCAAAGGGCGGAGGTGAACTTAAAATATGAAGTTCCCCCTGTGAACCTGAGAGGATACCAATGAGCATTTGTGACTGGGGATCTGCAGACAGCAGTACACTGTGTCCAGGTTGACCAGAAAGGAGTCTTACAGCAGTAAGGGAATGGGAACTCTTCCCTGCAGGTGAAATGACCTATATGGCCAAGTAGTCTAAACGATGTTTAAATATGGTCTTGACCTGGTGTATTTGGTTCTCTGGTAGATTTGGCATGTCAATAAACGGCAGAAAATGAAAACTATATATTGCGACTCACTGTCACTCTCTCTCCCTTACTAGTTTGTCTAAGGTCAGAAATAAGTACTTCACATAGGTCACAAATTTTCCATCTCAGAACGTTTTGAGGAAGACGGGGGAGGGGGGTACTTACAGCAGAATGGTTCCTTTAATAACAGAGTTGTAAAATATCGTGGTCAAAATTTTGGTGGTTTGCCTGGTCCTTGTCATTTCTCCAAAACCACTGCCTTTTTCAAACTTTCACCTAAATTAGGGGATTTTTTTGTCTGCACTCAACAAAACGGCTATGACTTGATGGGGTTAGTTCCTGAAAAAGCTAAGGGAAGACAGAGTAAAATGCTAGAAAGACTGGATGGCCCTGTCCATTTGTCTAGTTTGTTAAAGATTTCCTGAGAAAGATGACCAAACCGAGTATTTTTTGCTTAAGTGTACATTAAACAGTTTCCACTTAACATCTTCAGGTAGGGGTTGGATGTGAAGACTTCTGAGCACAGTTCCTCCGTGAAAGACCCCCTGAAACAGGAATCCTCTGTGTTAGAGGCACAATTAATACAAGGCTTTCCAACCTTGCCTGAAGTTTGAAAAAAAAAAATCTGACCACTTTTTACTTTTTCCCTCTGAAGTATCTTCTATTACTTTTGCTAGATACAAAAACTGACTGAGGACACCCCTTACACGTGTTTAATAATTAATGGCTCAGAAATACAGGGTGGAAGTTGTATAAACCTTCTTTCCATATTAATCTCACATCCACCAAGGGAAGCTTATAATGTGAAATCATGCAACAGAAAAACATACTTTTATTCAAGAAGTAAAGTTTCTCATGTTATGACATTAAGCAGTAAAACTGATAAATTAATGTAAGCAAAAGTGCAACCAATGTATATATCATGCATGGAGTAAATACACAAAAAAATCCTACAATATGAGGAAAGGCTGCAAGAAGTTCCTTCAATTATGCAAATGTCTAAACATTTAATTGTAGTTACCTCTGTAGTGACACTGTCTAAAGATGGTGAAAGGTCATGGTGGGTAAATGTTCCAACATCTCTCTTGCAAATGTTTTCCACAACTGTCTTTGTTACTGCAGCAACATTTAAACCTGTGTACATAACGCAAACATAACTTAAGAAAACAATATCATAGACTGGAGAGATACTTAAACCTCTGCACAAAATATAAACAAGGTCTTATTTGAAAACAGTGGCTTCATACCCACCATACCTGTTATCTATGAGAAGGACTTCTGCAATAAATAACTGTTGGCATTTTTTATTCTGACATTCTCAACTGACAGTTTGACATTTATCTTGCTCCTATCCTCCTGGGAAGGCACATCATGACAGTCCTCAAGAATTCATCTCACGTTCAACTTTTGGTCTCTTCAGTTCATTCCCAAGTACTGAACAAGTAAATTTGGATGATGCAGAGAGACACAGTAATATAAAATTATATAACTGTTCAGGTTAAAGGAAAATACATCTCAGGACAGTGGATGGCAGACTACCCAGATATAAGGTGATGGTGGAAAAGTAATAAGCAATTACTGCAGTTGGTAGACTACTTTATATGTTGTATCTCACTCTGAAGGCACTCTTGACTGGAAAAACATTGCAAGCTGTGAAAATTAACTCTCATTAAGAGGCCAGAGTCACAAGAAGGTCAAAAGGCAAAGGCTTAGAAGGCTGAATGCTGAAGCATTGACTTGACTCTTGGAATCAAAGCCCAGACAATGATGACTGATGAATGTGTGAACCAATAACAAACTGGTTATAGTACAAATGTCTATAAGGGAGAAACTGTGGAATAGACACTGTCACCATTTACACCCCCAGTTCAGTGGCCTTAGACTGGAGTGGTTACAAGCCTGGGACAAAGACAATTTAATAAGCATTTCACTTAACCTGGTCTAGCTAAACCATTTCAAGGCCCTCCATACTCTGAGGGATAGAGGCGACAGACCAGTCTATCTCCATAAACAGATGTACATTCTGCAGGTTTTAGCTGAGCAGATGGTTCACAACCAAGTTATAAATGGCTTCTTCTCTCCTACTGATCTGACTGCCTGGAAAACTAGAGAAATGAAAGGACTGAACCATTTCCTGGGTACTATCTTGTATGTAGTTTACTGCTTTTATTTCCTTAAACTATTCTATCATATACTGGACATACTACTTTGTACATCATTTACTGCTTCTAGTCTCTTTAAACTGTTCTGTCATAATCAACCTCAGATCTGTAACCGTAACACATCAGACTTGACTCAATCCATTCAACTAAGAATATTCATCTAACTAGAGCTTTGATACAGTGTACATTCAAACAGAGAATTTTAATTTTATTAATTTTTCACCTTTTTCAAACTTTCTAAAAGACACTTTCCATCTTCGCAAACTCCCCTGTTTTAGCAATATATATATATATATATATATATATATATACACACACACACACACATATATATATATATATATATATATATATATATATATATATATAGGATATATATTTAAAAATAAAATAAATAAATATGTAAACACATATACATACACTACACACAAGATATGTATACATATATATATATATTTGTTTTTCTTTAGAAATACTGCTCTCCTTGCCTAGTCTCCACATTCACAGACATTTCATGCTTTTCTTTTGGAGTTAGTATCGGCTTCCTTCTTTTCATTTTTATCCCTTTGTTCCCACTGTGTATTTAATAACACTGTACTATTATTTATGATTCATGTGTCAATCAATTCTGTATCACTGGCCCTAATATTTGCTGCTTCATCATCTTTTTCACCTTACTCTTCAAAATTACAAACTAAAGTTCCTGGTTTACGCATACACTGCAATATTGCTTGCATGCTGCTTTAGAATGACCACTTTTCCCACAGTGCTCATGCCTACAGCTTTCATATTGCTGAATCAAATGCCACTCTTTCCCCCCAAAGATAAATTTTTTGGTTGCACTGAATAATACAAAGTACCCCCCAAACCTAACACATTTAAAACATTTTTCCAGAGCAACATTTCATACTTTTTAACTTTTAAGTCTACAAAAGCCTCCCACCCCCATTTCATAAACCCTTGGGATTAAACATTTTAACATCAATTATGCTTTCAATTTTATTACTTTTAATAAGCACAAACATCTTCAAAGTGTTAAGGACACTGGTTCTGAACTGCATAAAAAAAAACTCTTACTTTTCTTCATTGTCATGTTCACAGGATTTTACACTTCTTTCATGATATTTTCTCTTTTTGCCCCAAGCACATTAACTAACAAACTTTTTGGACAGTTTAGCATTCACAAATGTTACATCCCGGAATTATTCACTGATTTAATTTCTTTAGCTTGGACACTCATTGTGTTCATAATATTATTCCAGACCTGTCAATAAAAGGCCAAGCAAGTCTATAATCCTACTATTGACTGCTCCCTTTGCAAAACTGCCACTTGTCTGAATCTTCAACTGCTCACAGTGCTTCCCAAAACATCTCCACTTTCTGACTCTATGGCCACAACTGCACCATATAAAAATGCTCCTGTCGATATCCCAGAAAGAAGTAGAGTTACAGTGTGTGCAAGCATCTCCATCATGGCATCATCATAATCCCTTACACAGGGAGGGGAAAACTCTTGTGAGCTGAAAAAAAAACTTTCTAATTTGCTGGATTAAACAGACCTGGATGGATATACAACTCTCACTTGGTTTTCTTACCTTCACTAGGCACATCTGCATCATCCCAATCAAGACTTCGTCTGCCAATCTGGTTATTACACTACACAAGCTCCAAATTATCTTTTTCTTTCTGGTTGCAGTCTCATTTTCCCATGCCCTCATCAGCTCCTCTATTTCACTCTCTGCCTTTGACTAAATCTGACAGTTCTCTCCTGAGCAAGCAAGCTCTCTGGAGAAAGAGTATATTAATTTCTCCAGTGGCCTACACAAATGCCCCCTAGTCAGAATGACCACCATCTTAAGTCTCCCCCTTTCATGATTACTATGCTAACGCCCCCAGGAGGCCTTTTTAAGTCTAGCCATGCTTCCCAAAGGTGAGATTCAAACTTTGTACCTTGCGTCTGCAAAATAAACACATTAACCATTATGCCAACCCCCATAAGGGCTAAATGGAATATACTGGTCAGCATAAACAAGCATACATATCCCACTCCACAATGGTGGTGCCACCACTGACCCAGGGAACTACCACCCCATTAGCCTGACGAGTCTGGCCTGGAAGGCCATGGAACGCATCATCCTGGAGCTTATAAATAAAGACATAGGTAACCTCCAAACTCTGGATCCCACTCAATTTGGGTTTGTAAAATGTAGATCATGCCTCCTAAACTGGACTGACTTCTTTGAAGCAGTCACCAGAGCCGTAGACGAGGGTAAGGTGGTGCACACAGCCTATCTTGACCTCGCCAAGGCTTTCAACACCATCCCCCACTCTGGTATTACAGATAAACTCACTGGACTGGGGATAAATCCCTAGGTCACAAGATGGGTTGCCAACTGGCTCACTGACGGAACCCACACAGTGAAAGTAGCACACTCAATCTGACTTCAGACCAGTGACAAGCAGAGTACCACAGGGTTCGGTCCTGGGTCCTCTCCTGTTCGGTATCTACTTCTCAGAAGTCCAGGCTAATACAGCTGGTCTCTGGCTAATGAAGTTCGCAGACGACTGCAAACTAGGAGCCATAATAGATTCACCTTAGGCTGTGGACATTCTACAAAGAAGCCTCACTAAGACTGATGCTTGGTGTCAAGGTCATGGCCTAAAGCTCAATGCCAAGAAGTGCACTGTCATCCCCTTTGAGAAAAACACCATACCCATTAACTACCACATAGGCGATAGCCTACTAAACACCAAAAGTGTGATAAGAGACCTTGGGACACAGGTGGACAGCAGTCTCTTCTTTGATAATCACGTCACCACAGTAGTCAGGAAATCCTTCTACGTGGCACACCTCATCACAAAGGGGTTCTTTTCCAGAAAGAGAGAGGTTGTTATTCCTCTCTACTCATCAGACCCATTATAGAGTACAACACCCCATTTGGCATGTACCTCGCAAGACATCTACAACAACTAGAAAGGCCACAGAAATACCTCACTAAGAGGATTACCGGCCTCAAACAGATGCCATGCACAGACCGTCTCAAAAAACTCCAGCTCTACTCCATCGCATATTGCCTACTCAGACGCGACCTTCTGCCTAACATACAAAGCCATGTCTAACCCAGATCAGATGGACATGCTACACTTAAAGAAATCCCAATCTCTCCAGGCCACATGTTTTAGGGACCTAAGTCTTGTCACAGCAATAAACAGCACATGCTGGAGGGATAAGATTCCTGTCCCAGAGACTTCCCATGCTCTGGAACAGACTACTCATTCATGTCAAGCAAAGCTCATTAGCCCTCTAAGAGAAATCTTGACAATTGGATGGGAAACAGGAAACTCACCCTGGGGATCACTTCTGTGGCTCTGCTCGACAGGGGCACAGGAAAATAATTTTCTTGGGTGGCAAAAGCCAGGGAACCTCTTTTGGCTAGGCTTATATAGGCCCTAGGGCCGTACGACAGCCTAGTACTTACCTATGAACCTAAATGAACCTAAATAAAATAAATAACTGATGCTTGCATCTCTAAGACAGCACAGACAGTAATAATGCAATCTGACAGCAGAGGAACATTTAGATTTGGGGAATCAGGCATGGAATGCAGGAACTTTCCAACAATGCTTGTTACCACAAAATGTGTGATTGTCAGAAGAAAACTGAGTGCAGTCACTGACCACAGCCTCGCAGCAAGTATGTTACATAACAGCAAGGACTTCCAAGTACAATAAAAAGTTCAGACTTAAGCTAGTGCCGCAAAATAGAGTGACAAAGCTCTGCCTATGCCTACAGGTGGCCAAGTTTGATTACTGGCTTAGATGCATGCAGGAGCAGGCTAGATAGGATGTGAGTAAGATGTCTTAACTGCTCACCCATCCCAGAGGAGGGAGGTGGCCTTGGCTTGCTACACAGGTGAGACCTAGTGGCAGCACTAGGTGTTCAATCAGTGGACCATCCAGCTGAGTGAGCCTGTACTACTACTACAGTATTAACATGGAGTGGCTATGGAGAAGGTAGCAAGAGGAGGTATTGCTTTTTTTCAGGCAGTATCAAAACCAGGGGCAACCAAGGGGGTGCTCTCATACGGCTTCCCTACTGCCCAACTTGCTACAGGGAATAGAAGGTTAATGGTCAGGAATGAAGGGGTTGCAGGGCTTGCCTGGTTTGGGAAAACCTAACTCCTGTTCTGTTGGAACAAACGGACCAGTTGTACGAAGGTAGATGAGTCACTGGGCAAGGCTGAAGGAGAGCAAAAAAGAAAAACATCAGACTTGTTGCGAGGTGGGGATATCTGAAATAGCAATAGCTGTCTACAGCAGAAGACCTCAGACCAACAGACTTTTCTGAATACTGTTAAAGACAACTTGTGAAAACATTTTGTTTTATAACACCCCTCCCCCCCCCCCCCATTTTGTTGTCGTGGTAGTGAGAGGAAGCTAGGTGTATGTCAGCTGAATATGTATTTGGAGTAGAGATGAAGTAATTAAGCATGTTATAACAGGTCTAAGAGACTGATGAGAGGAGGGAAGGGGAGGGTAAAGGGTTAGCCAGAACCTGCAGAAAAAGGAATGCAATGATCAGACGGTGTGAGACAGGATGGGTAGGGGAGGGGAGAGGAAGGGAAGGTAAAAAGGAGGGTTACTAGTTGGGATTGGTGCATGGGCATAACCAGAGACTTTAAGTTTTTAGTGCAGTACTGAAATGATCCCAAGAAGGTAGTGTGGTTGGGGGTGGGGTGGGGAGTGTTGTTCTATAATCTGGATATGACGCAAGAGAATAGTGCTTCTCCCACTGAGTTCTTAGGTTTGGGTCACTTAGCAGTAGATTTTTGCTGTGTAGTGGTCTAGAGTAGTAGTAGGGCTGGAGAAGGTTTTGAAGGGATGGAACTTTAAGAGGATAGTTTACTAACTTGTGGGTGTGAGAGAGGTGATTCAGGTGAATAAGTTGAGGGATTTACCGGTAAGGTACAGCACATTTAAAATTCTTACCTCCTTATGAATGACATGAATAGGAAGTGTAAGGTGTCATTTATTACAGCTGTCTACATATGTCTTTTGGTCCTTAATTTTTCATTACTAAGTGTGATAGAAAAGTAGGGCATTATCATTTAACAATGTTACATTACCTAAAAATGCCTACAACCACACCATAACAGTTAGTTATTAGTCCATAGTTAAGTACAGGTTGGACTGACTTAAAGAGTACAAGTAATAACATATTATCCACTTGTGCAGTTTGAACTTCAAAAATCTAATAAAGAAGGCCTTCATCAATGCTGTAGGGGGGGGAAGGACCTACACATTGGTACAGTGTAGAAGACAAGCAAATGACCTAAAAAGACATGCAATGAGCAAAGCTAGGCAGAATGCAATTCTCTGTACCAGCACTGGTGCGGGCCCCCCCACAATGTAAGCATTAACACCTGATGCAAAGCATCTCTTGTGCAGGTGCCATGTGTCTGGTTAACTGCGGGCCAATACATGTGTTTTCACATTACAACATGCTGCAGCATTATTCTATATGTTGTAATCCTGCATGACGGATCACGAGTGGGGAAACTGATCTAATTTTGTTCAAATATTTACTTTTAGGTTACAAAATGCATCAGTAACAGGAAAGAACAAAGAGGAGAAACAACTTTAGTTTGGAGGAGAACCACATCCTTATGGATGCTCTGAAGAGATATGGGAAATATCTCTTTGGGAAAGCACGGGTCAAAGCAAGCAGAGAAAGTTAAGGCATGGAATCAAGTAGTGGCCTGCATCAATGCTATAGGGGGAAGGAACAATTTATTGGCACACTGAAGAAAACAAGCAAATGACCTAGATAAACAAGCAAGGAGCAAACTAGGCAGTGCAGAATTGCCTGTACCAGCACTGGTGGGGCCCTTGTCCTCACTGCAAACTAACACCTGATCAGCAGTATCTGCTCTCCATGACTATAATTCAGATGACAATGCAACAGGAATCAAAGGTGGTGTGGGCACCAGTACTTTCACACCACAGCAGTACCCACAGTCATGCAGTGAATAAATTTAGTGCATACATGATAGAAATACTTTGTGCTAACATATCCTGTAGATGTTACTTGTCTACATATAATCCATAACATTTTTCATCACCATGTGCCCCATCCACTTCAGGCATACAAGAAGGTACTCCCTGTTTGCATGGTAAGTGTCTCTCCTCTATCTGGCCGTGTACAGTGGTACACACAAGCAAAGTATGCTGGCAGGAACCTCAACACCAGAGCAGATTAACAACTGCTTAGGCACTGGCACTGCCTCAGGTAATCATCAGAATGAGAACCTAACATTAAAGGAGAGGGAGGGCACCACACAGCTCAACACCAGTCTTTTGTGAGCACCCGAACGCCTTGAGGAAGTCCGTACCATAACAGAGTTAGCAGTACCCACTGTTATGCCTGAGCAAAGGTGTGCTGGGTGAAGGCATATCTCATAACAAGCTCGTGAGACATGGAAGGCCTTGGCTGCCCAGCAGTAAATGTGCCAAGACATTGTTCAGGCAACTATCACAGAGAACCCGGTACAGATGGTTAGAGTACTAGAGGGCAGACATAAGGAATTTTGTCAGTACATATAAATGGTGAAGGCAGGGGACAATGCCACAATGATCATGAGTAGTATGGTGATACACAGAGCATCCATGTCAACCTCCAAACTCACACTAGTAAAGACTTAAGAGTTACACATGTAGCACACTGGACGTGGACAGACAGACTATCTACACACGTGGAGGCAGGGTAGGTTGCAACTCACGTGACTCTCAAGAAAGTGTTGCAGAGCGTATGGGTGACATAAACCCAAGGAAAGCAGGCAGACCTCATCAGCCTTGCACACTACATGGCACAACCTCACAGTCAAAGTCTATCATACAGTAGTGTCAGATCAGTGTCTAGAGGTTCACATAAACCCAAATCACTCCGTAACAGACTTGCATCACAGCACTTGGTCATGATCACTGAGACCCTCACACACACTATCTTTACTGGACAGTGCGTCTGACATTTCACATCCATAAACAATGCTGATGAAAGCAACTAATAAAAATCACTCAAACTTCAGTTTTCAAGCACAGATAATAGGCATGTATTCACAACAGCTGAGAAACACTTGTGATATTCAGCTAAAGTAAAAGAAAAAAAGGAAGATAATCAAATATTACAATATATCTGCTGCAAAAATTAACACAAGGCAGATAGCAACATTTGATGCATCTCTCATGGCTGTTAATGTTAAGAGCATTAGTAATAAATTTCTTACTGGAAAATTTGCTAGATTCCCAGAAAACTGATGTTATTGTTTGTGAAACATGGTTAAAGAACAACGACTGGAAATCAGTTTGGTGAAGGAGTTATGGCAGGGATTAAAGACTGTTCTAAGATCTGTGATTATTACATGTTCAATGATAACAATACTATAGATTGTGCAAATATGACCAGCAAAAGTTAAATGCTGATGATCCACAAGAATTCATACATTCCTTGCATGAAACACAAGAGGGAAAAATAACAGTGGTTAAGTAATTAAATTTACTAGAAAAAAGACTGGAATAATATTGGTTCGACAACATTAGTAAGGAAATTACTTACAACACAAGGAACAACTGTTTCACACTAAAATATCAGGGAACAGAACATACTAGGCATTGTGTTCTAAGCAAATGACTGTTACTTCATGTCAGGTTTTACCTTCAATGCTCCAAGTGAACGCACAAAACATTAAACTATATGGAAGCAAAATTGTCACTATATAAAACCAGCTGCAGTGGACCAGAGGAATTGAGTGGAAAAACTGCAGAAGGGATGTGGCAAGTTTTCAAACAGAAATCATATGAATGCAAGAAATAAAAAAAAATGTTTATCATTGAGATCTAACCACAAAAGGTCAGGAGAATATATTTCTATAACAACATACTTGATTAAGGTGGGAAATAAAATTATATGTATCAATGGAAAAGATGAACTGCAACTCTGAAAACTAAAATAAGCTTGACAGAGAAATTAAACATACTGTTAACAGTAGATGTTCAAATTCCTCACTGGCTCAGTGGAATTTTGATTTACTTCCCAAGGTAACCCAGTACTGGCCAGATTTCAAAAGCTCTGACCTCCCCATCGTCCTGTGACAAGTGATTGACTGAGCATATCCTGAGGGAGAAGCCTTCAGCTGTCACATGAAGTGAGTGTTGAGGCTTTTTTACTTCCACAAAGACAGACAGGAAAGTACCTGAAGCCAGACTCATCTAGCAAGAGTAAATTTGCAGCCAATCACAACACCGAATATGAAAAGTTATTTAAAATGAATGAGTGAATGTCAGGTCTTATCTTACTGATACTTCTGTGTTGGTGCCTAGTCTAATTAGCACACTGCTTTAGTGCCTTGTAAAAAAAAAAAAAAGTCTAGTTAGTGCACATAAACTTTGCAGACTATTAACATTTTTTTTCAGCAGTATATTATCTTTCTAGCGCAGAACTATTAAAGCAACTTGTCTATATAACAGATGACATGTACAATAATGTACAGTTTGCAGGGTTTACTGTCTTCAAGTTTTCTTTTCATACAACATAAAAGGTATTCTCCAATAAACCACTCTAAGCAGATCTAACAATAAATCAGATTACATTTCGCATACATACATTCTTATGAAAGCCGTCTTTTGGGAACTCTCAAAGTCATTACTTTGATGTCTTGCTTATTAAACTTTTAGGGAGTCTTTCCTGTTTGAGAATGTTTCTGTGTGAAAGCAGTCTTTCGATGATGTCATGCAGTCGGTTAATAAGCTCCTTTGTATTCTTGTTTCAAGGTGAATTACGTGAAAGTTCAGTAAGTTGCTCTTGCCTCCAACTTGGTTTCTTTCTTGCACCTGGGTCCTTATCAATAATTCTTAAAGCTTGCACTAAACAATGAACATTCAGCTTATCCTTTTCGGCATTTTTCTCAAGCTGTACCAGAAACTTTAGGTTACATTTTACACATGAATACCATTTAGCTTAGAACAGTTTAATCCTTATATATATATATATATATATATATATATATATATATATATATATATATATATATATACTAGCAGACAGAAATGTATGCATCAAACTGACTATATTATTCTTACATATATTACAGCACCAGAAGTGTATATGCTATATGTATTGTAACTAGCAAACAGGTGAAAGTACAGTTGTGTACACTTATCATAAATGTAGGTGTTAAGAGTGTATTCACTGTTGCAGTCATCACATTTGGGTTATCTGCTTGCAGTAGCCCTCAGTCGGACAGATTATCAAAATCTTGGGTCCTGCGTCGGTTGCTGTCTCATCTTCCGTGACGTCAGGTAGTCAAGGGGTATAAAGCATGCATCCGACACCATTACATCAGTTTTTCTTGCCCCAGATGCCAGGTGCCCCCTAATGGGAAGCAGTTTTTCATATATATATATATATATATATATATATATATATATATATATATACACATATACATACATACACACAAAGTCATACCTCCAAAAAAAAAAAGCAAATACACCAAAAAGCTTTTTAAGCATAGTAGAGGAGAGTAGAGGTATAGCCAAAAGAAGTCAGGGGGCTGGAGGGAGGGTAGCCAGGACTGCAACAGTGAATACATTCGAACATCTACATTTATGGTAAGTGTACACAACTGTACTATGTTCTTCGTGTTTCACTGTTGCAGTCATCACATTTGGGTAGATTCCCAAAGCTAAAGGAGGGAGGAGGAATTTAGATAGCATTAGGACCAGCTATAAGGCCCTGCAAGACTGCAGTGGCAAAGCCAGCTCTGGATTTAGAGAAAATTGGCAGATGGTAATGCTTGGTGAACGTATGTACAGAACTCCAGGTAGCAGCTTCTAGGATGTCCCTGGTAGGGACGCCTCCGAGAAAGGCTGTAGAGGTAGATGCAGGCCTGTTTGAGAGGGGTCTGATCCCCTGTGGGATAGGTTTTCCATGGTGTTTGTAGCAGAAATTAATGCAATGGCCTATCCATTTGGAGATTGTTTGTTTTGAAATAGCCTTCCCCTCCGCCCCTGCAGCAAATGCCACCACCAGTAGTTCAGATTTCCTTTGAGGTTTAGTCCTCTCCAAGTAGAATCTAAGTTGTCTGTGCACATCTAAAGAGTGCAGTATCTGCTCCCCTTTGTTCTGTGGATTAGGGAAGAAGTTGGCAAATGAATGGACTGATTAACAGCCACACTGGAAACTACTTTGGGTATGAAGGATATTGGTCCTGAGGGACACCCTGTCCGCATGAAAGATGATGAAAGGCTCCACTGCCATAAGGGCCTGTAATTCAGACACCCTTCTTGCTGAAGTGATTGCCACAAGGAAAGCTGATTTCCAAGAAAGGAATTTTAAGTCTGCAGTAGCAGCTGGCTCGAAAGGAGAAACACCGAGTTTTTCCAATACAAAGTTAAGGTCCCAGGCTGGAGTTGGAGCTCTCCTGGGTGGTCGTAAATTTTTGGCCCCTCTGAGGAACTGCTTGAGCAGTAGATGAGAGAAGCGGGGAGGTTCTGTTATAATGAGCTGAAATGGCTGAAGTGCGAATTTTGATGGAGGAGAAAGACAGGCCCTTGTGAAGCATCTCAGTTAAGTATTGTAAAATCTGAGGTAAATTGGGCACTGCTGTGCTCATCCCTTAAGAATGATTCCAGGCACAGAATCTTTTCATTTTTTCAGCATAAGATTTTCTAGTACTAGGCCTCCTTGCCTCAAAATTGATATCCATCACTGGTTTACTGAGGGAAGGTAAAGGAGAGATTAGGTAATTAGCCAGGCTGCTAGGTTCAGTGTTTGAAGCTGAGGGCGCAGAATCTGGTTCTCCTGCTGAGACAATAGTGTAGGAGTCTGAGGCAGGTGCCATGGGGCCAACAGTGACACTGCGCAAGAGGGGGTACCAGTCTTAGCGTGGCTAGTCTGATGCAATCAAAATCGTCCTTGGTTTGTCTTGCTTGATCTTTAGTAGTATTTTGGGGAGCGGGGGCAGAGGAGGGAAGGCATAAACTGTTTGCCCAGCTGAAGGACAGAGCATCCACTTTCCAAGCTTGTTTGTGGTGAGTCCTTGTGCAAAATTTGTCCAATTGATAGTTCTGGGGGGAGTCAAACAGGTCTATATCTGGCCTTTCCCATTTGCTTGTCAACAAGTTGAAAATCCTTGGTTCTAGTTTCCAATCGTGTGGGTCCATGAGGTTTCTGCTTAGTTAGTCTGCCAGTGTGTGTAGTTTTCCTGACAGGAATTGAGCTTGTAGATTCACTTGGTAGCTCAGGGCTGTGTTCCACAATGCCATGGCTAGTCTGCAGAAGGGGTGAGAATGAGTGCCTCCCTGCTTGTTTATGTACCACATCATAACAGTGGTGTTTGTCCATCTTTATCATTAATTGTCCTGGAAGAATGTGGTCCTTGAAGGCTGCCAAAGCATTCTGTACAGCTAACATTTCTTTTTGATTGATATGCAGGTGCATTTGACTTGGGTTCCATTTGCCCTGAATGCACTTCCATGCCAGGTGTGCCCACCCCCCCATGCATAGTCTGATGCGTCTGTTAGGGTTTGGGCGGCAGGGGGTACTATGAATGATAGTCCCTTGTTTTAGTGGCAGGCCTCTTCCCAACAAAGGAATTCTAGGCGTAGGGAGGGTATGATATGAATCATTGCTTCTAGATCCTGAGAATGTTGACACCATAGGCTTTTTAGATACCATTGGAGTTTCCTCATATGCATTCTTGCATATGGAATTAGAAGAATGCAGGAGGCCATGAACCCCAAGGCTTGAAGTATTTGCCTTGCAGATAGCAGGGTTTTGGTGGCCACTTGTTTGAAGTAGGTTGTCAAATGAATTTGTTTCTTTGGCATAAGGAAAGCCATTTGGGAAGTTGTACTCAAACTTGATGCCAGGAATATAATTTGTCGACAGGGTACCAGGTGTGATTTCTTTTCGTTTATGGTGTACCCCAGACAAGTTAGCACCCTTTGTACAAAGGCCAGATGATTCAAAAGTATGTCCTGGCTTTCTGCCTGAATTAGACAATCGTCCAGGTATGGATATATTTGGATATTTTTTTGCCTGCAAAATGTAATGACTGGATCTAGGCACTTCGTGACTACCCTGGGCGCAGTAGAAAAGCCAAAGGGCAGTGCAGAGAACTGATAGTGCATGTAGCCTGCTTTGAAGCGTAGGTATCTTCTGCAAGATTCCCTGATTGGGATGTGCAGGTATGCTTCTTTTAAATCTAGTGTTGCCAACCAGGCATCTTTGCCTAGCAAAGGGAGCAACTTCTGAAGAGTCAGCATCTTGAATTTTGGAATCACCAAGAAGGTGCTTAGAGTAGACAGGTCCAGGACAGGATGCCATGAGTTGTATTTTTTGGGTACCAGGAAAAGTCTTGAGTAAAAACCTTGTCCCTTTTCTTCTTCTGGTACCAACTGAATAGCCGTCATGTTTAAAAGAGAGAGTACTTGCTTTTGGGCCTCTGACCACTGATTTGGGGTAGATCTGGCCACACGCTTGGTGTTGGTAATGTGTGGAAGTGAAATCTGTATCACTGGGACACTATATTTAAAACCCATTTGTCCTGGGTAATGAGTTCCCAGTTCTTTGCATGAAGAGCAATCTTTCCCCCCAAAGGGGCAGTCAGTTGAGAAGTGCTTGGAAGTTTTAAAAAGAAGTCATTGAGACAGTTTACCATAGGGGGGAGTTTTAGTACTCCCAGATTTGGAAGTGGAGACCCCCCACTGCTTAGTCCTGTGCGTACCCTGGGACTGAAGTCTGGGAGCTCTGCTGGATCTGGGTTTGGACTGAGAAGGTCTTGGAGAGGCAGGAAAGGACCAATTTTTGGAAGGCCAATGCCTACTAAACCTTGGAGGTTGTACTTGTAAAAAATCTTTAACAATTTGCATAGATTTAGCTTTTTCCTCCATCTTTTTAAGAACTTCTTCTGCCTTGTTGCCAAACAGGCGGTCCTGGTTTAAGGGAGCATCATGTAATTTCGCTTTAACATGATCTGGCAAGGATTGCTCCTTAAGCAAAGTATGCCTTCTAATTACAGACCCAGTTACAGCAGCCCTGCAAGATGCCTCTAATGAATCAAAACCACACTGCAAAGTACGTTTCCCAACTTATTTGGCTGAATGCAGTAAATCCTGTAAATCCTTATTTTCAGCACAATCAGGAATCAACATAATTTTCTGTTTAAGCAACCCAGTAATATGCTGCTGATACTTTAACATATGAAACTGGCAGTTTAGGCCCTAATGGCCAAAGTTGCAGAAGTGTATACCTTCTTACCCCATCTATCCAGCGCCCTGGAGTCTCTATCAGAGGGGGAAGGATTTTTGGCAGTAGTAGCTTTAATGCCCTTGGGTCCCTGTGAAATGGTCTAAGGATCCGCAGTAGGATTTTTAAAAAGGAACTTGTGAAAGTCAGGGACCCTGTAATATCTATCAGGTTTTATGGGAGCAGGAGGTAAAGAATCAGGGGCCAAGCTAGATTCCGAAAAGACATCATCTACAATGTCTAGTACAGTAGGCATGGCTAAAGGCCTGTGCTGGGGCAGGTGTAAGAAATCCCTAAGCCTCTTTTTAGAATCAGAGAAATCCTGACTTTCCCAATGAAAATTCCCTGAGTGTATGCAAGGTTTCACCAAAAGAGAAATCCTCTGGGGGGGAAGCAGAGGGAATGTAGTCCTCAGCATCAGAATCCTCATAGGTAGATAAGGGTAAATCATAGTCATCAGAGGAAACAGAAAATTCATAATCCTGGTCAGAAGTATCATAAGCAAACTCAGTCCTAGGTCTCAGAGGGGGAAGGCTGGCTTCCCCTGATTAAAGTAATAAGGTCTTCAGCCATTCTTATCATTTGTTTTTAGGCATATAGACCTGACCATGCAGTCTGGGTGTCAGTTTTCTAGGCATGGTTCGAGGTTTAGGCCTTGAAGAAGAAGATGGCGTTGGTTTAATATACAAGTCAGTAGGCCTGAATACACTCTCAGAAGCTGGTGCCTGCACAGCGGCTCCGGACCCATCCAAAATAGACACATCCGCAGGTTTAACAGTTAAAGCATCTCGCGGCATACCGGACTCCGAATGGGTCTCAGTAGAGACCTACAAATCTGAAGTAGCGGGTATCAGGGGCTGCGAAAGCACCTCACTGAGTACCGGTGAACTGGCGACTGGCTTAGAAGTGTCGTTGGCAGCTTTGGACCTAGGTGGCCTCTCTCTGTCTTTATCTTTGCGTTTTTTCGGAATGTCGGTAGTCGGATGGCTTACTGAAGACTTATCAGGATAATTGAACCGAGCACCAAAATATTTAGCAGCGTAAATATACCGATAGTTTGTGGTTTAAATAAAGCACAAAACCGACAGCGAGGTATGTCGTGGTCAGGGCCTAGGCAAGGAATACAGTACAAATGAAAATCTTTATGAGATATTTGCTTTCCACAAGTAATGCAATTATTTACTTTTACTGACATCGGTTAAGAGCAAGAAAAAGTTTCCCCAATGGGGTACTTGGCTTTTAGTTGAAGACTTTAGTTCTGAAACTCGAAAACTAAAATTTCAGGAGTCAGCCGACCAGCACTTGCTAACTGCTTCTGCTTCGGGCACTACACGGCAAGAAAGACTGATGTAATGGCGTCGACTGCATGCTTTATACCCCTGACTACCTGACATCATGGAAGATGAGACAGCAACCGACGCAGGACCCAAGACTTTGATAATATGGCTGACTGAGGGCTACTGCAAGCAGATAACCCAAATGCGATGACTGCAACAGTAAAACATGAACATCATCATGCATTTATAAATCTCTCAATATATATTTAACAATTCCCTCTGTTTTGTTTTTAAAAAATACAAAACTGTCTACATTGGTATATACTCTTTGGTATTATGATTTATGTGAAACACATTACGAAACAAAACCTTTGGTTTACTTTTGATGCAGCAAGTTAAAATGTAGTTTTATATCACTTCTAGAATTGGTTGTACTATTTAACAACTTTTTTCTTTTGAAGACCATTCTGTAAAAATGTTTTACCAGTTATGAGCTGTATTTTGCAATTGCTGAATATGACTCTATACAGTGATTTTACATTGACAATGCTTGTAGATATTACTGCAAAGGCACTGCAGTCGTTTTTTTAATAAACACATATGTACAAATGAAATGAGGAGCAATTTCTGTGAACAGTTTAAAACCTGAATGTAAAACTGTCCATTTATACAGATTTACAGAGTATTGTAGAAAACATGGTTTATACACCGAAGAATGATGTTTACATATTAAACCATCTGTTGCACAGCACACACTTGCTTGTACAAAATGTTTCTGTATTTGTACATACACAAGCTGTAATGCACACTCAGTAAACTTAATATTAAACTGAAGCCTGCTAATTAAACATTACTTGAAAAGTACAGTTGTGTACATTTACCATAAATGTAAATGTTAGAGTTTATTCACTGTTGCAGTCATTACATTTGGGTAATCTGCTGGCAGGTTGCCCTCAGTCGGCCTGATTAACAAAGTCTTGGGTCCTGCGTCAGTTGCTGTCCCTTTTTCCATGACATCAGGTCGTCAGGGGTATAAAACATGCAAATGACGCCATTAAATCAGTTTTTCCTGCCCCAGATGTCAGGTGCCCCCCAAAAGGGGAGCAAAAAATATGTAAATAATTAAAAACACAAAAATATATATACCTCCAAACAAAAGCAAATACACCAAAAAGGCTTTTAAGTGTAGTAAAAGAAAGGAGAGGCTTAGTAAGAGAAAAAAACAGGGGGCTGGAGGGAGGGTAACCAGGACTGCAACAGTGAATACACTCGAAGATCTACATTTATGGTAAGTGTACACAACTGTACTATGTTCTTCGTGTTTCCCTGTCACAGTCATTACATTTGGGTAGATTCCCAAAGCTAAGGTTGGGTGGATGGATTTATACAGCATTAGGACTGGCTATAAGGCCCTGCAAAACAGCAGTGGCAAAACCAGCTCTGGATTTAGAGAAAATTGTTAAGTGATAGTGCTTGGTGAAAGTATGAACTGAACTCCAGGTAGCAGCTTCTAGAATATCCCTGGTACGAACACCTCTGAGAAAGGCTGCAGAAGTAGGTGCAGCCCTGGTGGAATGGGATCTGATCCCCTGGGGGATAGGTTTTCCATGCTGCTTATAGCAGAAATGAATACAATGGCTTATCCATTTGGAAATGGCTTGCTTTGTAATAGCCTTTCCCTCTACCCCTGCAGCAAATGCTAACAGCAGTTGTTCAGATCTTCTTCGAGATTTAGTCCTGTCCAAGTAAACTCTAAGTTGTCTGTGTACATCCAATGAATACAGAATTCTCTCTCCCTTGTTCTGTGGATTGGGAAAGAAAGTTGGCAAATGAATGGACTGATTAAGAGTTACACTGGATACCACCTTGGGCATGAAAAATGGATTGGTCCTGAGTGACACCCTGTCCATATAAAAGATGATGAAGGGCTCCACTGCCTAAGGGCCTGTAATTCAGAAATCTTTCTAGGGGAAGTGATTGCTAAAAAAAAGGCTGTTTTCCAGGAAAGAAATTTTAGGTCTGCAGAAGCAGCTGGCTCGAAAGGAGGTAGAGTGAGTTTCTCCAATACAAAGTTAAGGTCCCAAGCAGGGGTTAGAGCTCTCCTGGGTGGCCTCAAGTTTTTGGCCCCCCTGAGATGCTGCTTTAGCAGAGGATGAGAGAAGAGGGGAGGTTCTATGTTGTAATAACCTGAAATGGCTGAGGCATGGATTTTTATGGAAGAAAAAAACAAGCCCTTGTGAAGCATCTCAGTTAAGTATGGTAAAATCTGAGGTAAACTGGGCACTGCTATGCTCATCCCTTGAGATTGACTCCAGGCACAGAATCTTTTTCATTTGTCAGCATACGATTTTCTAGTACTAGGTCTTCTTCACCTCCAAAATGACATCCATCACAGGTTTGCTGAGGGATGCTACGGGGGAATTTAAGTGATTAGCCAAGCTGCAAGATTCAATGTTTGGAGCTGAGGGTGCACAATTAGAAGTTATGTACTCACCATAACGTTCCATCTGAGTAGGTACTTCATTTGTCTGCAACCTGTGGGTCTCGGATCCAACCTCGGATCCGACCGGCAGCTTTCCAAGCTTCAAGATCCGAGCTCCTAGCTCCTCCCCTCTACCCACAATCCCCTGTCACCACCACACTACCGCAGATCGGTTTTGCTGTAACACCTGAAAAAAACTGTAATAAACAGGTTCAGATATTCTCAAGAATCATAAAGATCCTAGAAACCAGATACAGGTTAGGGGGATGGCAGGGGGGGATGGTTGCAGACAAATGAAGTACCTACTCAGATGGAACGTTATGGTGAGTACATAACTTCTAAATCTGAAGTAGTTACTTCATTTGTTCTGCAACCTGTGGGACAGAGTCCCCCCAGTTACCCAAACAAAGAAACCTGGGTGGTCTATGGGAGGATATTCCGAAGCACCACGGAGCCAAAGGACGCCCTGCTTCTAGATATCATGTCCAGCTTATAATGAGAAATAAATGTATGAGCAGACCACCAAGTGGCTGCTGAACATATGTCGTCCAACGGCATCCTGGACCAGAAGGCTGCAGAAGTTGCGATGGACCTTGTGGAATGTGCATGGATTTTGAATGGGGTTGTTTTGCCTGATGCCTTATAAGCCTGAGAAATACATTGACAAATCCAATTAGCCAGTGTCACTTTGGATATAGGTTTTCCCATGTATGAAGGAGCAAATGACACAAAGAGTTGATCAGCCTTACGAACATCTTTGGTCCTGTGCAGGTAAAAACGTAACTGTCTATGTACGTCTAGTGTATGCAACATGTATTCTCCTTATTTTGAAAATTTTGAAAAACACTGGCAGATTGATAGTCTGATTGATATTTGCCACAGATGCCACTTTTGGTAAGAAAGACGGGTTAGTCCTGAGAGACACTCTGTCATTGTGGAAAATAAGATAAGGAGGTTTCATGCACAAAGCTTGGAGCTCTGAAACCCTTTTAGCAGAAGTTATGGCTACCAAGAATGCTGTTTTCCAGGACAGAAATTTAAAAGGTACAGAAGCTGCAGGTTCAAACGGAGGTTTCGTTAAGGCTTGCAGAACAAAAGTTAAGTCCCAAGGGGGGAGTCACGGATTTCACTGGTGGCTTGAGAAGGAAAACGCCACGCAAGAATGTCTTACACAATTTTGTAGATGCTAGAGATCCTAATCCGTCTCCCACATGAAAATGGGATATTGCTGCCAACTGTACTTTGACCGTTGATGCACTGGCCCCTTGTTCAAAAATCATGGACAAAAAATCCAATACTGTAGGAATCGGAACAGTAAATGGGTTGAGGCCTTGGCTGTTAGCCCAGATAGAAGATCGTTTCCACTTACTATTATAGATTTTCCTGGTGGACGGTTTATGAGCCGCTACCAGAATAGTTTTCACTGGTGACGAGATACCGGGAGTCCTTGCCATTAGTGGAACTGGATCAACCAAGCCGCGAGCTTGAGGTTGACCAGGTTCGGTGTTGGGCACTCCGTTGGGCGCGATATCAAATCTGGAATGGGATCCAGGATTAAAGGGGTGGAGAGAGACTGAGACCGCAGGTATGGAAACCAGATTTGACGAGGCCAGAATGGGGCTATGAGGATCATTTTGCTCCCCAACCGTGCGGCTTTCTGAATGAACTTCGCCATGAGCGGAAGCGGGGGGTAAGCATAGAGTAGACCGGGAGGCCAAGCATGGATCAGAGCATCTCTGGGGCTCTTCCCTTCTGGGGGAAGAATTGCGAAGAACTCGCTGCATTTTGTGTTTTGGGGAGTAGCAAAGAGATCGCAGCAAGGCCAACCCCACTTGCGGAAAATTTCCTTTGCAATTTTCGGATTGAGAGACCACTCGTAAGGACTGAGAATTACTCGACTCAATTTGTCCGCCAGAATGTTGGATCGTCTTGGAATGTGCGTTGCTATCAGGAAGCGGTTGGTGGATATCGCCCATTCCCAAACTCTCATGGCTTCTCGACAAAGAGGGTAGGATCTGGTTCCCCTTTGTTTGTTTATATACCAGACCACTGACATATTGTCCGTCTGTATTGCAATCGTTCCTAGAGGTAGAAGGTCTTGGAGAGCCTGCAATGCTAGAAGCACCGCCCTCATCTCCAGAACATTTATGTGCAAAGCGGTCTCCGACGAGGTCCACGTACCTTGGACGTTTCTGCCCAAACAATGCCCCCTCCCCCAGGTGAGAAGCATCCGTGGTTAACGTGACCTGGGGGGGGGGGATCACAAAGGGTTTCCCTTGCCTGAGTTCTGGGGAGTGAAGCCACAACAGGAGGGATTCCGTGCAAACTCTGCTCAGGGGGATAGGAGTGTTCAATGGGTGGAGTAACAGTGACCATTGAACTTGGGAGTGTCCACTGTAATATACGCATCCTTAGGCGAGCACGGAGACAGAGGCCGATAGTGGCTGCCATCGAGCCTAGTGCCCTCAGGACTAACTCCGCCGGCGGGGCCTTGGTGCGAAGAAGAGCCAAAACTTGGAGTGAGAGGCTGGACAGCCTGTCCAAGGTCAAGAAGGCCCGAGAAGATCGGGAATCTAGACTGGCTCCTATTAAATCTAATGCTTGCACAGGATGAAGAAAAGACTTCGGTATGTTGACCGAGATGCCCAAGCTGTTGGCAAGAGACAGCACATAGTCTCTCGCGATACAAAGTTGATGCCTGTTGGTTGCTGTGAGGAGCCAGTCTAGGTACAGAAAGACCCTTATGCCCTGAAGCCTCAGGTGGGCCGCAGCCACTGCCATGACTCTGGTGAACACCCTGGGGGCTGAGGTGAGTCCGAACGGAAGGACCCTGAACTGGTAATGACTGGCCCCTAGCCAGACGCGGAGGAACCTCCTGGACCATCTGTCCATTAGAATGTGGTAGTACGCATCCTTGAGGTCTATAGAGCACATCCAGTCATTCTCCCGCATCAAGGGGAGAATAGATTGTAGAGTGACCATCCGGAATTTTTCTTTGGGGACAAACATGTTCAGGGCGGACAAGTCTAGAATGGGCCTGAGGTCCCCCGTCTTTTTTGGTACTAAAAAGAACCTGGAGTAGTAGCCCAATCCGGATTGGTCTGGGGGGACCCGCTGGATGGCTCTTTTTTCTAACAAATTTGAAATCTCTACGGTCGCCGCCTCTCTTTGATTGGGTGGGACATCGGAAAGGCGACCACCTGAGGGAGGACGAAATAGAAAGGGAATTTTTTTAGCCTCTGGATATAATTCGGAGCACCCATCGATCGTTCGTGATGGACTCCCACATTGACAGGTGCTTCGTTAAACGCCCCCCGACTGTCTCCAGAGCAGGACAGTCCGGTAAGCCCTCAGGGCTGTTGCGCGGGTCTCTCAGAAAAAGGCTCCCTAGACCCGAAGTTACACGGTCCCCCTCTGCCTCTGGGCCGGCGTCCACCCTGCCCTCCTCTGCCTCTGGAGGGCGCGGAGTCCGAAGCTGGATAGGATTGCCAAGACTTGCGGAACCACAGCTTCTTTTGCCCCCTCTGATTCCTTGAGAAGGAACGCTGGGGGCTCAAGAAGGAACATTGGGGGCTCGAGAAGCGGACTCCGACGGCAAACAGCGTCTTCCCGTCCTTCTCGCTTTGGACTAGTGTATCGTGTACGGTCTTGCCAAAAAGCGAAGAACTGTCAAAGGGTGCGTTCGCGAAGGATGCCTTGAAAGGTTCCGCGAAATTACAAAGACGGAGCCAGGCATGACGTCTCAAGACAACACCTGCTCTGCTGGCCCTTATGCTACGGAGGGAGCCGCAAGACAGTAGCCGCATGGACGTATTTGAAATGGACTTGAGAGTGGCCATGCGTGTCGAGAACACGGTTTTGTCCTCGACCGACATGGACTCAGGAGGAGCTGCAGTGTATTCCTTGATCAAATCCCGTTGCAGCCTGATGATATGCGCCATATAATTCAGCGCCCTTACGGAGAAGGTTGCTGAAGCAAAGGTCCGCTTCCCTATACGGTCCAGCACCCGGGACTCCTTGTCCGGTGGGTGTACCGTGGAGCTCTCCTGGGAGAGTTCTCTTTTAGTGGCAGCAGCCACCAACATGGCATCAACTGGAGACCCTTTGGCCCAAACCTGCCTGTCTGAAGGGGGGCTAAGGATTTTATCTGGTCGAAGTGGGATAGGCTCCATGGTGTCGGGTTCCTGCCAAGCCCTGGTAGTCAGGAGATCTACCAGGGGATCTGCCGGTGGGGACACTCAGGAGGTAGATGGGCCCGCTTCAAATGCCTCCAGAAATACGGACTCATCCAAGGAAGGTTTTTGGGCAGACCACCCCCCCTAATACGCAACATTTCCATGATGTCTCCAAAAGAGACATCCTCGGGGGGTGACCTTGGGGAACCTTCCCTTTTCTCTAAGTCCGTATCTGTGGTGACGGACTCGGGGGAGTCCATGTGCCTCCTTTTACACGTCCGTTTACGAGGCAACTCCTCCGTGGGACAATCAGAAGAGGGCTCGTCAACGGCATCTTGCTCCTCCGAGGGAACCAACTGGAGGGTCTGAGCAGGCTGTCCCGATAGAAGGATGATGGAAGTTAGGCCCGTATGCAGTGGGGGGGGGGGGGGGCGGAGGGCTCCAAAGCCCGAGTCGGGGACCTGGAAGACCTCGACAGTACCCTCTCCACTACCTCGAACGCCGAGGGAGAACTACTCTCTTCCGGCCCCGAAAGCAGTCTCCTCGGCTCCGAGATAGGGATCTGGGTCGGAGCCGAAGCCATCGGATCCGAAAGGGAGGTGCTCTCAGACATAGGCGGCGCCGAAGATGCACCCGCTCCCACGGATCCGACGCCAAGCCCACGGCCCCGAGAGCTCGGATCCGAGATACTCGAGGGTATGGTCGGCGTCGAGAAGGCTTGGGCCACCGGCGCCGACAAAACCCCGGCTCCGAAAGGGCCTGGATCCGAAGACTCCAAAACCCGGATCCGGGTTGAAGAAGGAGAAATCGGGGCAAATATTGAAGCTGCACTCCCCCCCTGTGGAGGGGGGGGCAGGAGCACCCCCATCTGCATTTGGGTCTGCAAAAACCGGCGCATCATCCTATCCATATCGGCGTCGGAGAGAGACCTAGTAGATCTAGAGGAGGTCGTAGAGGCGGGTCTGCAGGGCCGTCTCGATGACCTCGAGGGTGATAGGAGCTCCTCCTCCAGCTCCGGTGAGAAGGAAGGAGATCGGAGCTGAGAAGGAGAAGGTCCGGACACTCTCGGAGATGATTTAACAGTTTTTGAAGGCGGAGCCAAGGGATGAGGCTTGGCTAGCCTCTTGTGTCTGTGCTTCTCCCTGTGTTTATCCCTAGAAGGAGAAGACTGAACTTCCTTCGTACTCAAGGCAGTAGTGGGAGGTTGAGTCCCAGCCTGAGTCGAGGGAATAAGGGGTGTCGAAGCTACCTGGGTAGCCTGCACCTTGGAGGGAGAGGAGGAAGAGGCCTCCTCCGGGGGAAGCAATCCCACCAGAATAAGCCTGTTCCTTCTGTCCCTCACAGCCCGGGGGTTGAAGGCTGCGCAAACCTGGCAGTATGAAGACAAATGGACAACCCCCAGGCATATAACGCACTGAGTGTGGCCATCAGCTGTGGAAAGTTTATGGCCACACCCAGTGCACTTTGAAAAAATAGCTTTATGGCCTTCGGCCAATTTGCTGACACACACACACTCACAAGCCCAAACACCTAGGGGAAGGGTTTGAAAAAAGAAAACGTAATCCCGAAAACAAAAAAGGGCAGAGAAACACTCACAATACTCTCCTTTTAAAGTTTTTTGAAAAATTTTTGAAAGAAAATTATTCACTTCCCTGTCTAAGCTCAGGAGCTCTTCACAAGATGCTTGTTATTCAAGCCATGGCAAAAACGATCTGAGGTAGTGTGGTGGTGACAGGGGATTGTGGGTAGATGGGAGGAGCTAGGAGCTCAGATCTTGAAGCTTGGAAAGCTGCCGGTTGGATCCGAGGTCGGATCCGAGACCCACAGGTTGCAGAACAAATGAAGTTACTACTTCAGATTTTGGTTGTTCTGCTGAGACAGTAAGGAAGGTGTCTGAGGTAGATGCCATGGAGGAATTTGAGAGAGACTGCGTAGGAGTGAGTACCAGTGTTGGAGAGGCCAGTCTGGAGCAATCAAAATCATTTTTGGTTTGTCCTGTTTGACTTTTAGTAGAACTTTGGAGAGCAGAGGCAGAGGAGGAAAGGCATATGCTGATAGATTTTCCCAGCTGAAGGAGAGAGTATCCACTTTCCAGGCTTTTTTTGTGAGAAGTTCTTGTGCAAAATTTGCCCAACCGGTAGTTCTGGGGTGAGGCAAAAAGAAAAAGGCTCCCCCAATTGCGTGTCAACATGATGAAAATCCATGGTTCCAATTTCTGCTTAGTTTGTCTGCCAAAATATTCTGGTTTCCTGGCAGGAATTGAGCTTGTAGTTGTACTTGATAGGTTACGGCCGTGTTCCACAATGCCATGGCTAGACTGCAGAGGGGGTAGGAATGAGTACCCCCTTGCTTATGTACCACATAACTGTGGTGTTGTCTGTCTTTACCATTAGTTGTCCTGGATGAAGATAGTCCTTGAAGGCTGTCAGTGCATTCTGTACAGCTAGCATTTCTTTTTGACTGATATGAAAGTGCATTTGATTTGGGCTCCATATGCCCTGAATGCACTTCCCTGCCAGATGAGCTCCCCCTGCATAGTCTTGTGCGTCTGTAGTTAGGGTTTGGGCGGCAGGGGGTGCTGTGAATGGCAGTCCTTTGTTTTGATGGCAGGCCTCTGTCCACCACAGGAACTCTAGTTGCAGGCAAGGTATGATAGGAATCATTGTTTCCAGACTGTGACAATGTTGACTCCATAAACGTTTTAAGTACCACTGAAATTTCCTCATATGCAGTCTTGCATAGGGTATTAGAAGAATGCAGGAGGCCATGAACCCTAAGGCTTGCAGTATTTGTCTTGCAGATAGGGTTTTTCTGGCCACCTGTTTGTAGTAAGTCACCAATTGAATTTGCTTTTCTAGTGTAAGGAATCCATCTGGGCAGTTGTATTCAAGCTTGCACCCAGGAATATAATTTTTTGTGAGGGTACTAGTTATGATTTCTTTTCGTTTATGGTGTACCCTACACAAGTTAGAACCATTTTTACAAACGCCAGATGTTTTAGAAGAATGGACTTGTTTTCTGCCTGAATTAGACAATCGTCCAGGTATGGATATATCTGAATATTTCTTTGCCTGCAAAATGAAATTACTGGAGCCAGGCACTTTGTGAATACCCTGGGTGCAGTAAAGCCAAAGGGCAGTGCAGAGAACTGATAATGCAAGTAGCCTGCTTTGAAGCGGAGGTATCTTCTATAAGATTCCCTGATTGGAATATGCAGGTAAGCCTCTTTTAAATCTAGAGTTGCCAACCAGGCATCTCTGCCTAGCATAGAAGTAACTGGTGAAGAGTCAGCATCTTGAATTTTGAAATGTCCAGAAAGGGGTTTAGATTAGACAGGTCCAGAATCAGACGCCATGATTTGTCTTTTCTGGGTACCAGGAAAAGTCTGGAATAGAAACCTTGTCCCTTTTCCTCTTCTGGTACTAGTTGAATAGCCCCCATGTTTAGGAGGGAAAGTACTGGTTTCTGAGCCTCTGCCCACTGATTTGGGGGCAGGTCTGGCCATCCGTTTGGAGTTGGCAACATGTGGAAATGAAACCTGTATCCCTGGGACACTATATTTAAAACCCATTTGTCCTGGGTTATAAGTTGCCAGTTTTTTGCATGAAGAGCCAGTTTTCCCTCCAAATGGGTGACTAGTAGGTAAGTGCATGGCAATATTAAAGGAAAGTAATTGAGACTGTTTACCATAGGGAGGTGTCTTGTTTCCAGATTTGGAAGTGGAGGCGCCCCATTGCTTAGTTCTGAAAGACCCTTGGGACTGAAACCTGGTGCTTTTGGAATGTCTGGGTTTGGCTTGAGTGGCTCTGGAAGGAACTGAAAAGGACCAGTTCTTAGTAGCCCAGTGCCTACTAAATGTTGGAGGTTGTACTTGTAAGAAATCTTTCACAGTTTGCATAGACTTAGCTTTATCTTCCATCTTTTTTAAAGCTTCTTCAGCCTTATTGCCAAACAGACGGTCCTGCTGCAAAGGAGCATCCAACAATTTTGCTTTAACATGATCAGGCAGAGATTGCTCCTTAAGCCTAGCATGCCTTCTAAGCACAGACCCAGTAACAGCAGCCCTGCAAGAGGCCTCCAAAGAATTCCACATTGCAAAGTATGTTTGCCAACTTGTTCAACTGAATGCAATAAATCCTGCAAGTCCTTATTTTCCACACAGTAAGAAATCTGTCTGGCTTGCAAGGAGCAGGAGGCAGGGAATCAGGGGCCATACTGGATTCTGAAAACACATCAACAACAATGTCTAGTACAGGAGGTACAGCCAAAGGCCTATTCTAAGGGAGAAGAAGGAAGTCCTTAAGCCTCTTTTTGGATTCGGAAAAATCCTGACTTTCCCAGTGGAAATGTTCCCTTAAGGTATGCAACGTTTCCCCAAAAAGGGAAGCAGAAGGAATGGAACCCTCTGCATCAGAGTCCTCTCATAAGTAGGTATGGACAAATCCTGTTCATTAGAAGAGTTGCTTGAAAAGCTGGCGAAATGAATCTGGCAGTGGCAAATACGAACTTGAGGTGTCAACAACTTGGAGAATTTATGGCACTGCTTACTTCCTGCATAGCAGTCCTTCTGTGAATTCAGATGTCTTAGGAACTGTACTGCTGTAAACTGTGGAAATGGAAGTGCTCCTATTCCGGACTCAATCGCATACATAAATGTTAGTTACTGTGCCTTCACTGAAGTGACCTTATACAAGGCACAGGCACCACTCCCCCGTGTTCGAATGCAGGCAAGGCTCACCACTGAAAATGTATTTAAAATGCAGATGACAGTCTTAGTTAATTAATGGCAGATGTCTGTGTTGGTGCCTGGTAGAAATAAATGCAAAGCAGCTTTTATGTGCTGGAACCAAAGTCTGATTAGGTGCTGATAAACTTTGCAGACTATTAATCTTTTCAAGCAGTATATTACTATTATCTTTCTTGCACAAAACTATTAAAGTAACTTGTCTATATAACAGATGACACATACAATAATGTACAGATTGCAGGGTTTACTGTCTTCAAGTTTTCTTTTCATACAAAATAATGTGTTCTCCAGTAAACAGCTCTAAGCAGATCTAACAAGAAATCAGATTACATCTCACATATATACATGCTTATAAAAGCAGTCTTTTGATAACTCTCAAAGTCCTTACTTTGGTATTTTCTGATGTCATACAATCTGCTTATTAAACTGTTAGGGAGTCTTTCCTATTTGAGAATGTTTCTGTGTGAAAGCAATCTGTCAATGATGTCATGCAGTCTGTTAATAAGCTCCTTTGTGTTCTTGTTTCAAGGTGAATTACATGACAGTTCAGTAAGTTGTTCTTGCCTCCAGCTCGGTTTCTTTCTTGCACCTGGGTCCTTATCTGTAATTCTTGAAGCTTGTATTAAACACTGAACATTCAGCTTATCCTTAACAGCATTTTTCTCAAGCTGTACCAGAACCTTTATGTTACATTTTACACATGAATGCTGTTTAGCTGAAAACAGTTTATATCTGTAATATATGTATGGTAGCAAACAGAAATGTATGCATCTGACTATATTATTCTTAGATATATTATAGCAACAGAAGAGTACATGCATCTAAACTAGCAAACAGGTACATACATTTATAAATCTCTGAATACATATCTAACAGTATAGAAATATTCCACAACAACAGAATCAAAAAAGTTGAAATAAACCTCAACTATGCACAATCTGGGGGTTAGCAGGTGGGTGCTGCCACTGTTATGGGTAAGCATGACTTACACAATATACTATGTTCATCATTCTTACTGCCTCATTGGAGGTTTGGGTAGATTCCCAAAGCTAAACCCTACCTGGGAATGTGGAAGGTTAAGGGATCCACGATCTACTGGAGAATGGTCCTAGCAAAGCCTGCTCTGGACCTTGAAAAGGAATCCATTTTGTGAAGGTATGCATAAAGAACCGCATTGAAGACTCTACAACTAGTCAACTAAAACCTTGCTTGAAAGACTTACCATGGTGGGAGTAACAGAAAACAATAGCAGAGGACAACCATCATGCAATAGTTTGCTTAGAGACAGGTTGACTTTCTTAGCCTCCATATAGGAGACAGACAGCTGTTCAGCATTCCTAAAGAGCTTTATACTGTTCAAGGTAGTACCAGAGTTGCCTGTGGGCAATGTATGTAGAAGTTTTTCTCATTTGTTTTTTGGATCAAGATAGAACACCAGAAGACTGATGGCTTGATTCAGCTTAAATTCAGAAACAATGTTAGACATGAATGATGGATTAGTGCATAACGCAACCCTGTCCTTGTGAGAAATCAGATAGTTGGCCCACCATGACAACTTGCAACAAAGAGATTCACCTTGCACATGTCAAATCAAGATGGAAAGTCTTCCAAATAATGAATCATAAATCAGGTCGCCAGTTAAAATGAGGTAAGGTCATTTTTTTCAAGAAAAAAGTTTTGATAATAGGGAGAAGGAATTTGCATTTGAGGGTATCTCACTTCCTACACTCTTTTCGTAAATTGCATGACTGCAGAGAGACACAAAAGAGGGGGATCCACAGGCAGTCATGTGGAGATGGGTGAAAGGTGCACTTTGAAAGAAGCATATGGAAAACCATTTCTAAGTAGCTCACATAAATGCTTCAAAACCTGGGTTGAAACCCTTTTGGGACCTTTGGTATTGGCTAGGCACTACCTTCAAAATCTCTTCAACATTGCAAATGCAAGATTTTCAAGTTGCAGGCTTTCTCCTTAAATACCTGCTGCATATCCTCATGAAATAAGTGCCTAAGACAGATCAAATAGAATCATCCAGGCTTGCCAGCTGCAATTGCTCTAAGGTGGGGTGTTACTTTCACCCCAATGCTGTGTGATCCACTCTGTGAGGAAGCTTGGGGTATTTGCCACAGGCCGATTTCATTAAAAGAGAGAAGCAACTTCGCTTCCAACTCAGCTTTGATCACATACCCTGATAGCTACATTTAAATGACAAGAGGGTAGAAGGGATGGGTATCTCCACCCATTCAATCTGACAATCAATGCTAGCCACCTCAACCCCTACCCTTCTTAGAAATTAACCATAATTGTATCATAACAAACCACTCCTACTGAATTCACTGATTTTAACTCCTTCCACATCACTCATCGACTGCTGATTCATCTTCCATTATCTATTCCAGCATATATCCACTATTATCAGCATTCATAACTCAGTACAAGTCTTATTAGCTTCATTACCTGTGTAATCTTTTGATCACCCCCTTTTCACTTTCCTGTGTTCTACCCAGCCTTTACCTCCTCACCCCTTTGCTCTTCTCTGCAACATTCCTTCCATACTTTACTTATCCAATTGCCTCACACCCAATCAGAAGTTAGCTCCATCCTTCTACTTTCGTCTCTTATCTTTTCTTCCCTCCCACCACATTTCCCTGTCATGCACTCTTACGCTGGAAGGTCATCACCCATTTTTATACACCCAGTAAATGCTTCTTAAAATAACACTGCTTTTCTCCCTCATTCTCTAGATCTTAAAGCCTGTACTACAGTTACTCCACACTAGGAATTTATAGAACCATGACATTAATATCATCCGGAGAATGCAAATCTATTACTTTCCTTCAACTCTCACACCAAAACCCACTGCAATTACCTGGATGTCAAATATCAGACAACATTAAAACCTACATATATACTACCTACCTATAAACCTATTAAGCCTTCACATTGCATCACACCATGGCAACACCCAACACACATGCATCAAACATATCCAGGTCCCAGTACCTCATCTCTAATTTTAGTAGAAAACCCCAGTTATACCTAAAACTACACATTCCAAAAACTAGTCAAATTCAGTCCCATTGCCTTTATACTTCTGCAAAGAGGCAACACTGAGCCCAATCCAGGACCACTTAATAATAATTCTTAACTCAAACCAATATACATTACCATACTACCTGCTCCAAGTTTAACTCCCACAGACTCAAGAACAAAGCTGACCAAGTGAACTCTTTTACTGTACATAATCTTGACATTATAGCTATAACAGAAACATGGTTGAAACCGGACACTCCTAGTCTTCACCACCTCATACAAAACTATTCATAACTATAGATCAGGCAAAAAAAGGGGAAGGAGCATTACTTCGTCAAAGACAACCTTAACCCCATAACTGGGTAAGGAGCATTAATTCTTCAAAGACAACCTTAACCTCATAACCATTGCACAAGCCAACAGCAACTCAGAATCAGATCCTAATTGGATCCTTTTAAAATTTCCAGCAAGCAACCCAAATCTCCTTGTTATAGCCAGTGCATACTTACCTCAATGCCAAAATGCAATACCCTCCATCCAAACAAAAGCCAAAGCTCCCAAAAACTACAACCTACTCATTCTTGGAGACTTCAATCTTAATCACTTAGGATCAAAAGCCACTGATATGTCAGAACACCTGTCAGGCTTAAGTCTTACCCAAATCAACTCTGAAACCACTAGAGCAAACCTTCAATCCAATAGGCACACTTTACTAGAGCTTGTAATAACGAGAAATCCTAAAATATCTAACTTCATTGTAGATACACCCTCCTTCAGTGATCACTGTCACATAAATTTCTCAGTAAATAACTGATCGTTAAAATATAAACCTAAAATTACCTTCAGACCCCAAACCATTCAGAATATCACTAATCTTAACAACCTTGCCACCCTTGATTGGTCTCACTTATTTGCCATAAAAGGACCCACTGAAGCGGCCAACACAACCCTACCAATAACATGTTGCACTTGCAAAACAAATTATTTCCTTTAATACAAAGGCTACTTTGACCTGATAAACATAACTGGTTATCTAATAAACTCAAACACCTCCACAAATTACATGATTAAGCATGGCACAATTGGAAATGCAACCCATCCACAGATTCCCAAACCAAATACAGTTCACTATGCAACCTAGCCAAGCAATCTGTCTGCAGAAAAAAAAAACTACCAAAATAAACAAAATCTCACTTTTAGCCAAACTTAAAAGATTCTAGAGAGAAATGAACTGGTTGAAAAATGCAACACAGCTCTACTCCCCTGAGCCCCTTTAACACCAGCATATACAAACTCTCATGCACTGACTTTTACTTCAGAGATGTAGATGTTAAACAGGAGAGACCCCAGCAGAGAACCCTGGGGGACTCCACAAGCGACTGGTGTCTCTGTAGAGGTAACTTCACTATTTTGATTTCCTGCATCATATCTGTGAACCAGTTGACAATACAATGGCTGACATGGGATTTATTTAAAGTTTATTTAGCTTTTCTACTTTGCGCGAGTACGGGATTGTGTCAAAAGCCTTGGCCAGGTCAAGGTATGCAGTGTGTGCCATTTTACCTTGATCCATTGCTTTGCTGACCTTTTCAAACAGTCTACCAAGTTGAGTAAGCATTTAAAGTTTCTAGTAACAAGTATGTCTTCACACAACTAATCTGCCAAACTGTCCTATTTTCATAGAAAAAAAAAATTAAAATGTGTTCAGAATTCTTTTACAACTGACCAAAGTTAAAGAATTTCCAGTACACAAAGTCCAAATACCAAAACAACCAATGTGCCAAAAAAAAGTAATGTACTCGCCACAACGTTCCATGTTTGTAGTCCATCTCGCCCTTCATTCTTACACATGGGTTAGGAGCAGATCCTCAGCTCCGACTCAGCCTTTTTACAAGTTCAAAGTCTTCTATTTGGCTTCATGGCTAGGTAAGTATCCCATGGTGCACCAGTACAATCCCCAGATCTTGTTTGCTGCTAACTAAAGAGAAATAACAAAAAACTATGCAGAAAGAACCCAATAAAAAAGGTCTCCACTTAACAATTCTTCTGTCTCCAGATCCTTCCAGGATGGGGGTAGGTTCGTAAGAATGAAGGGCGAGATGGTCTACAAACTTGGAACTTTATAGTGAGTACATAACTTCTTTATGTTCTGTAGTCCTATCTCGCCTTCATTCTTACACATGGGACAACGTCCCTAGCACCTTATTCTTGGGTGGCTAAAGGAAAAATACTCCTGAGTACCGTGGAACCAAAGGATGCTCTACCCCTGGAGGTCAAATCCAATTTGTAATGAGAAATAAATGTATGAGGGGTAGCCCAAATTGCTGCTACACAGATATTATCAATTGGGACCTTGTCTTGAAAGGCTGCAGAAGTAGACCGAGATCTTGTAGAATGAACCTTAATTTTGAAAGGTAAAGGCTTACCATCAGAAGAGTAAATGTAAGCTATACAACTGGGGATCCAGTTAGAGAGGGTCACTTTGGAAACTGGGAGACCTAATCTTGAGTCGGAGAAGGAAATAAATAATTGGTCTGACTTCCTGAATTCCTTAGTTCGGTGCAAATAAAAACGTAATCCAACTGACGAAATCTGTATTCTGCTGCATTGGAATGATTAGGGAAGAACACCAGAAGCTCTATGGATTGGTTCAAAGTGTTATGGAAACAGACCTTGGGGACAAAGGATGGATTAGTACAAAGAGATACTCTGTCTTTGTGAAATATCAAATACGGGGGGTTGACAGAGAGTGTTTGTAACTCAGAAACCCTTCTAGCAGATGTGATTGCCACCAGGAAACAAGGTTTTCCAAGACAGAAATTTCAAAGGAGACGAATGGGCTGGCTCAAAAGGTGGAGACGTTAATTTAGATAGAACAAAATTCAATTCCCATGAAGCAACCGGTTCCTGAAGGGGAGGTCTTAAAGTGGCACCTTTAAGGAAGGTCTTGCACAACCTATGTGACATCAGATTAGAATCTTGTTGACCCAGATAAAAATCAGAAATCGCTGCCAACTGAACCCTGATTGTGGCAGCCGCAGATCCCTGGTAGAAAAGTTCAGACAAGAATTCCAATACCACCAAAACAGATACAGTACAAGGGTCAACATTCCTTTCCTCAGCCCAGATAGAGAACCTCCTCCATTTACTGGTATATAATTTCCTAGTGGAGGGTTTATGAGAAGATGCAAGGCTATGGGTCACGGAGGGTGAGAAATCGTGAAGCCTGACTAGGGATGGAACTGGAGCAGCCAAGCTGTCAAATTGAGGGTGTGTAGGCTGGGGTAAAGAGCCTGACATGTGCGTCAACAGATATGGCACTGGGTCCAGAGTCCATGAATCGTCTAATAGGCGAGGCCCGAGAAAGGGGAACCAAACTTATCGAGGCCAGTAAGTAGCAATGAGGATCAGTTTGCTTCCCAGCAGTTTTGCTTTCTGAATCACCTTGTATATGAGAGGAAAGGGCAGGAAAGCATAAAGGAGACCCAGAGACCAATCGTGAACAAGTGTGTCTCTTGGTGACTTCCCCGGAGGGGGGATGAGGGAGAAATAGCTGCAGCATTTGGCATTGATTCGGTTGGAAAAGAGATTGCAACAAGGCTGTCCCCATCTGCGGAAAATTTGCTCCACTATTTTTGCTTCAGAGACCACTTGTGAGGCATCAAAATTTCCCAGCTGAGTTTGTCGGCTATCACGTTGGTTGTCCCCTGGATGCGCATTGCCACCAGAAAGTGCTGGGAAGATATCACCCATTTCCAAACCTGAATGGCCTCTCGACAGAGTAGGTATGATCTGGTTCCACCTTGTTTGCTGAGATACCATACTACTGACATGTTGTCTGATTGTACTGCAAACGTCCAAGACGAAGAAGGTCGTGAAGTGCTTGCAAAGCCAGGAGCACCGCCCTCATCTCTAGAACAATGATATGCAGGTGAGCCTTGTGATCTTGCCATGTGCCCTGGACAGTCCTGCCTAGACAATGGTGAGGCATCCGTGGCGACAGTGGCAACGGGTTGGCGTGGGAGGAATGGAGTACCCGTAGTTAACTGATGGGGTTGAATCCACCAAGTGAGGTCCTTCTTGCAAGAATCCGTTAACAAAATGTGGTGAGTTAAGGGCAGTTGTTGGAAGGACCACTGGGATGACAGAAGCCATTGACAAATCTGCATGTGTAGTCTGGCTAACGGCACTAGAAGTATGGTAGAAGCCATGGTCCCTAGAAGTATCAGAACAGTCTTGGCCTTGACTTTTCGGAGAGGGAGAAGATGTTGAATTTGTAGTACAAGATTCTGTGCCCTTTCTACTGGAAGGCGAGCCAACATGGCTACTGTGTATTTCTGCGCCTATAAAAGTCACAAATTGAGAGGGCAATAAGGCAGATTTTTTCCCAATTTATAGTAATCATCAACTGGGCACAAAGTTGAATAGTAGCATCCCTAGTCTGAAGAAGTAGATGCCTGGTGGGGGCGGTCAGGAGCCAGTCATCCAGATAAGGAAACACCTGGAATCCTAGACGTCTCGGGTGAGCTGTCACTACTGCCCATACACTTGATGAACACCCTGGGGGCTGTGGTGAGACCAAAGAGCAGATCACGAAACTGGTAGTGACTGGCTCCCAGCCGGAAGCATAGATGACTCCTCGACGCCCTGTCAATTTTTATGTGGTAATAAGCATCTTGGAGGTCTATTGAGCACATCCAAGTGTCTTTCCCTAGTAATGGGAGTATAGACTGCAGTATCACCATCCGGAACTTGTCTTTCCTTGCGCATTTATTTAATTTGCTGAGGTCCAAGATGGGCCTCCAGTCCCCTGTACGTTTTGGCACTAAAAAGAATCTGGAATAAGTTCCGAATCCTATTTGGTCTGCGGGGACAGTTTGGATGATTCTTTTTGCAAGCAACTTGTTGACTTCCACAGTTGCTTGATCCCTGTGATTGGGTGGGAACATCCATGATCCTCTTGGGGACATAAGGTGGCAGAGAAAAGGGTATGGAATAACCTCTGGTGATAATTCTTTGTACCCATCTGTCTCAAGTGATACTTAGCCAGGCTTCCGGATACAAAGAAATGTGACCCCAGACTGGCTCCAGAAAAGCAAAGTCAGGCCCCACATCAGGAGCGCTGGTAGGGCTGGCCCTGAAACGAATCACAGCCTCCCTGGTTTTGCGGTCCTCCCCTGCCTCTAGGGCGTCTACCATTTCCTCTGCCTCTGAAGGAGGAGTCACCCTGTGCATCCTGGAAAAACCTCTGGGACTTCTTGAACTACATTTTACCACCTCTCTGACCCTTGGGATATGGTCTAGAGTGGACAGTAAAACGTACTACCACTGCAGAGAGTGTTCTTTCTTCTTGCTCGCACCGGGTGAGTGCGTCCTTTACCTTAGGTCCAAACAATGAAGAACCATCAAAGGGGGTGCTGGTAAAGGTAGTCTTGAATGGTTCTGCAAAATTACAGAAGCGCATCCAGGAGCGTCTCCTAAGAGAAACTCCTGAACCCGCTGCTCTGCTCACTCCATCGGTTGCATAAGAGATCAGCCTCATGGATGAGTTAACAATAGAATTCAAGGTGGACAACTGAGCAGACACCTTTTCAGGGACTCCCTCAGTGGTTGTACCTTGTAGTCTCTCTCTTAACGATCATCTCTCTGAAGCCTCGTAAAAGTGTGTTAGGTGGTTCAGCGATCTAAGAGTAAATGCCGCTGATGAAAAGATACGCTTTAAGTGTCCATCGTTCGAGACTCTCTATTCTGCGGATGGACAGAAGTCTCCATTCGTTCCTTCTTAGTGGCCGCCGCCACCACCATGGCATTTACGGGAACACCCTTTGACAAAAATTCCTTTTCCTTGGGAGCTGACAGAAATTTATTTGATCTCCTGGGGACTGGCTCCACGGCATCAGGAATATCCCACATCTTCCGACTAACAAGCTCTAACAGTTCGTTGAAGGGTAGAGACACCCAAGAGGCTAAAGGTTGAGACCCGAAAGCCTTCAGGTACACAGACTCCTCATCAGAACATCAGAAAGGGTAACAGTGGGCCAGCCGCACCTCTGCTTAAGGATCTCCAAGATGTCTACAAAGAAGACATCAGAGGATGACTTGGGGGACCCTTCTGATTCCTCGAGGTCTGTGTCGGAGGTAAGAGACCCATCCTGGGAGTCTACATACTTCCTCTTGCATGTCCTCTTCCGTAGGGGCTCCTCGGAAGGATATTCTAGGGAGGTCTCGGATGAATGGGGCCCACCAGCCGGGGGCTCTTGAGGCTGAGGGTCTCTGCTGTCCAGAGAGGGAGTAGGTGCTGAGAGTGAAGTAGGTGCCCAAGGGGGGAAGAGTGTCGGTACCCCTGGTAGGAGCCGATGATCGGGACACAGAACACTCATCATCTCGAATGCCGACATCCCTGGCTCTGAAGACCTCCTCGGCTCTGAGGAGACAGAGGACGCCATATCAGCTCAGAGATTAGATGCAGGGTCCGAGCTCATCCTAGCCGATGCACCGAGATGAAGGCTCTGAAACTAAGAGGTCTGGTTCCAGGCATCCCTGTCGGGGCCGACCAGTGATCTTCGGCTCCTAGACACCACGGATGACACCGAAGGTGTTGGAGCAGAACACTGTTCCGAAACAACCTCAGGGGGAGCTGGAACCGTGGGTTCCACCTGTGGTACCGAGCACTCCGGCTCCGAAAGTCCAGCATGATTCAGAGGAGGAATCACAAAAGGGATAACGGACTCAAGTGGCCCCACAACCGACTGGGTCGGAGCCAACAACATTTTAGGCGAGGCAGATGACTTCAGGAGTCTCAGCACTACTCTCTTCACATCATCTTCCGATAAGCTCCTGGAAGATCTGGAAAACAGTGTGGGAGATTGAGATCTCTATAGTATGGGGGACTTCATTGTAGGGGAGACCGGTAAAGTACAGTTGTGTACCTACCATAAATGTAGATGTTCGAGTGTATTCACTGTTGCAGTCATTACACTTGGGTTATCCTGCTGGCAGGCTACCCGCAGTCGGCCACAGTTTCAAAGTCTAAGTCCGACGTCGGTTGCTGTCACCTCTTCCCTGACATCAGTGCACCAGGGGTATAAAAGATGCAACCGACGCCATTTTCTTCAGTTTTTCTTGCCCCAGATGTCAGGTGCCCCCAGATAGGAAGGATGAAAAGAATAAATTATGCCAAAAAGCATGAATGTACTAATATAAACATATCCTTTATCTACAAGCACATACACCACATAGGTTGTATAGAGTTGAGAAGTACAGAGAAGTCCCAGCAAAGAAAAAGGGGGATGGTGGGTGGGTAACCTGGATGACTGCAACAGTGAATACACTCAAACATCTACATTTATAGTAGGTACACAACTGTACTATGTTCATAGTGTTTCACTGTTGCAGTCATTACACATGGATTGAATCCCAAAGCTGAGGTTGGGCGGCTGGGTCTAAATTGGATTTGGAGAGGCTACCAGGCCCTGCAGAACTGCAGTGGCAAAGCCTGCTCTGGATTTAGAGTAGAGAGGTAAGTGGTAGTGCTTGGTTAAAGTGTGCACTGAACTCCAGGTTGCAGCTTCTAAAAATGTCTTTGGTTGGTACTCCTCTGAGAAAGGCTGCTGAAGTGGCTGCTGCTCTGGTAGAATGTGGCCTAATGCCCTTAGGCACTGATTTGCCATGTTGTGCATAACAGAAGCGAATGCAGTGTCCTATCCATTTTGAAATTATCTGCTTTGTGATAGGCTTTCCTTGTGATCCTGCAGCATAGGCTACAAACAGTTGCTCAGTTTTTCTGAAAGCTTTTGTTTTGTCCAAGTAGAAGCTGTCTGTGCATATCCAAAGCGTGCAGAAGTCTCTCCCCTTTATTCTGGGGGTTTGGGTAAAAAGTTGGTAAATGAATGGTTTGGTTCAGAGCCACATTGGAAACCACCTTTGGCATGAATGTTGGGTGTGTACTAAGAGAAACCCTGTCCTGGTGAAAAATGATGAAAAGTTCCACAGCCATTAATGCCTGTAACTCTGAGACTCTTCTTGCTGAAGTTATTGCTAGGAGCAGAGCAGTTTTCCATGATAAGAATTTTATATCAGCTGTGCTGGCTGGTTCAAAAGGAGGCAGTGTGAGCTTTTCTAAAACAAAATTGAGATCCCGAGTTGGTATTGGTGCTCTCCTTGGGGGTCTTATGTTTTTTGCCCCTCTGAGGTACTATCTTAGTAGAGGATGTGAAAAAATAGGAGGTTCCGTATTGTAATGAGCTGAAATGGCAGAGGCATGGATCTTAATTGATGAGAAAGATAGGCCTTTGTCCAGCATCTCAGTTAGGTATTGTAAAATCTGAGGTATATTTGGAACAAGTGGTTCGAGCCCTTGTGCCAGGTTCCAAGCACAGAATCTCTTCCATTTTTCTGCATAAGATTTCCTAGTGCTGGGCCTCCTGGCTTCTAAAATGATATCCACAACAGCTTTAGAGAGGCGCAGTCCGAGTGGCTACATTATCTGCCATGCTGCCAGATTTAAGGTTCTGAGCTGACTGTGCAGAATCTGACTGTTTTGTTGAGTCAGAAGATGAGGAATTTGAGGTAAAGGCCAGACTGCGCCTTGAGACAAGCTCTTTAGGACTGGGTACCAGTGCTGGCGTGGCCAGTCTGGGGCAATCAGGATAATGTTTGGCCTCTCTTGTCTAACTTTTAGGAGCACCTTAGTAAGAGGAGGCATTGGAGGGAAGGCATAAACTGTCAGGGTTTTCCAGCTGAATGATAGAGCATCCACTTTCCATGCTTGAGGGCGATAAGTTCTTGTGCAGAATTTCTGTAGTTGGCGATTGTGAGGGGAGGCAAAAAGATCTATGTCTGGGTGTCCCCATTTCCTTGTTATCTCACTGAACACCTGTGGATTTAGTTCCCATTTGTGAGGATCCATGAGATTTCTGCTTAGTTCGTCTGCCAGTGTATTTTTTGTTCCTGGCAGGAATTGTGCCTGCAGATGTACTTGATAGGTATGTGCAGTGTTCCACAAAGTCATGGCTTGCCTGCATAAGGGGTAGGAATTTGTGCCCCCTTGCTTGTTTATGTACCACATAACTGTGGTATTGTCCACCTTTATTAGTAGTTGTCCTGGATGTAGTAGGTCCTTGAAAGCTGTCACAGCATTCAGTACAGCTAGCATCTCTTTTTGATTGATGTGAAGATGCATTTGTTCGTTGGGCCACGAGTCTTGAATACATTTTCCTGCCATATGTGCCCCCAGGCATAATCCGATGCATCCGTTGTTATTGTCTGCTGGCTGTGGGTAAGGTGAAAGGCTGTCCCTTGTTGTGGTGACAGGCCTGGGACCACCATCGAAACTCCTGTTGTAGGCAGGGAATTAAAGTTATGTTTATCTCCAGGCTGTGGCAATGTTGAGTCCAAACACTTTTTAGATACCATTGTAGTTTCCTTATATGCAGTCTTGCATATGGAATTAGTAGAATGCAGGACGCCATGAAGCCCAGGGCCTGCAGAATTTTTCTTGCAGGGAGCTGGGTCTTTGTTGCCATCAATTGGAAGTAATGAGTCAGTTGCCTTTGTTTGTCTGGCGTGAGATAAGCCATCTGGGCAGCTGTATTTAAACTTGCACCCAGGAATATTATCTCTTGAGAGGGCACCAGTTTTGATTTCTTTTCATTTACTGTGTACCCTAGGCAAATTAGTAATCTTTTTACAAACGCCAGATGCTTTAGAAGAATGTCATTGCTCTCTGCTTGAATAAGGCAGTCATCCAAGTAGGGATATATTTGAATTCCTTTTTGTCTGCAAAATGCAATTACTGGTGCCAGGCATTTTGTGAAGACCCTGGGCGCAGTAGATAAGCCAAAGGGCAGTGCAGAGAATTGGTTATGCATTGAGCCAGCTATGAATCTGAGGTATCTTCTGCAAGATTGTCTGATTGGGACATGCAGGTATGCCTCCTTGAGGTCCAAAGTAACTAGCCAAGCCGTCTTGCCCAGAATAGGTAGAAGTTGCTGTAGTGTTAACATTTTGAATTTTGGAACATCCAGGAAAGTATTTAGGACTGACAAGTCCAGTATTGGTCTCCAGGCTTTGTCCTTTCTGGGTACTAAGAAAAGTCTTGAGTAAAATCCTTGTCCCCGTTCTTGCTGTGGTACTCTCTGAATAGCTCCCATGTCCATGAGAGCAGCAATTTGTTTTTGTGCCTCTGCCCATTGGTTTTGTGGCAGGTCCGGCATACCTTTTGATTTTGGAAGCATGTGAAAGTGGAACCTGTAACCCTGAGAAACAATATTCAGTACCCATTTGTCCTGGGTGATTATGTGCCAATTTTTTGAAAAAAGTGCTAGCTTTCCCCCTAGGGGTGCGGCCAAAAGGTAAGTGCTTGGCATCTGTAGAGGGAAGTCATTGGGACGGTTTCCTATAAGGTTGTGATGTGTTTTCTCCTCCTTTGGGGGCTGAAGCACCCCATTGTTTAGGTCTGTAGGAGCCTTGGGGCTGAGACCCGCCTCTTGGGCGTCTGTATCTGCCTCTTTGTGGCCTGACACTGGAAAGGACCAATTTTTTGAAGGCCAGTTTCTGCTAAACCTAGGTGGTTGAACCTGTAAGAAATCCTTTACTGTCTGCATTGATTTTGCTTTATCCTCCATTTTCTTTAACACCTCTTCTGCCTTAACACCAAACAAAGTATCATGCTGTAGTGGAGCATCCAATAATTTTACTTTTACATGTTCAGGTAAACTTTGTTCTTTCAACAAAGCATGCCTTCGAATAACAGAGCCTGTAACTGCGGCTCTACAAGAAGCCTCTAATGAATCAAAACCACATTGTAGAGTATGCTTTCCCACTTGTTCAGCTGCATGCAATACATCCTGCATTTCCTTACTGTCAGGACTTTGAGTTTGAAACCATTTTCTGCTTTAACAAGGACATGAGGTACTGTTGATATTTAAGTATTTAAAACTGGCAATTTAAAGCCCTTACAGCTAAAGTAGCAGAAGTGTAAACTCCCCCCCCCATCTATCCAGAGCTCTGGAATCCCTATCCGAGGGGACAGGATTTTTAGCAGTGGAAACCTTAACCCCATTAGGACCCTGAGAAATTGTTTCTGGATCTGCAGCAGGGTTTTTGTAAAGAAATTTATAAGAGTCAGGGACCCTTAAGTACCTGTCTGGCTTGACTGGTGCAGGTGGTAAAGAATCAGGAGACAGACTGGATTCAGAGAAAACATCAACAATATCAAGCACAGGCAGAATAGCCAGGGGCCTGTGCTGAGGCAATAAAAGAAAGTCTCTGAGCCTTTTCTTGGATTCCAAATAATCCTGGCTCTCCTAATGGAAATGCTCCCTCATGGTGTGCAGGGTTTCCCCAAAAGAATAATCCTCAGGTGGAGAGGCTGAAGGTATAGACTCTTCTGCATCAGAGTCCTCATAGGGAGGGAGAGAATATCCCTGATCAGAAGAGGAATCAGAAGAAATAGAAACCTGGTCAGAGGAATCCTAGTCAGTGTCTTGCCTAGGCCTTTTGTCAGGCGGGGGATGGGAACCCCTGATTAAAGTAAAGTAATTAGGTCTTCGACCATTTTAAGCATCTGTTTCTTTGGCATGGATGACTGTTCAGAAGAATGCTGTACTTGTTTCCTTGTCTTTAATGGTGTTTTTGACTTTGACTTGGCTGCTGTAGTGGGCTTAATAGTAAGCTGTGAAGGTCTGAAAACACACTCAGAAGCCGATGCCTGCTCAGCGGCTCCAGACTCATCTGAGGGAATAGTTTCCGCAGGCCCAATACCTTGAGTTTCCACAGGCCTCGGTGTCTCCACGTAGCTGTCGGATACGGCCTGTGGCTCTGAGGTAGCGGGTGTCAGGGGCTGCAAAAGCGCGTCACTGAGAACCGGCGACTGGCCTAGAAGAGGTTTCGTCGGTTTTGGACTTTGGATGCCTGTCCTTTTCTTTGTCTTTGCGTTTTTTTATAAATTCCGGTCGTCGGTTGTTCAGACGGCATTATGTAATTAAACCTTCTGCCAAAATAATGTAAAGCAAAATCAAACCGACGTTTAATAGTGCGTTTGTTGAATCTAGCACAAAACCGACAACTAGTAACGTTGTGGTCAGGGCCTAGGCAAAAAATACAGTAAGAGTGAAAGTCCTTATGAGGTATTTGCTTCCCACAAGAAATACAATTATTAACTTACTGACATCGGCCTGGAGCAAGAAAATGTTTCCCCAACAGGGTACTTAGCTTTATTGAAGACTTCAGTTCTGAAACTCAATTTCGAAAATCTCAGGAGTCGGCCGACCGGCACTTGCGAACTGCTTTTGCTTTGGGCACCGCGCGGCAAGAAAGACAGAAGAAAATGGCGTTGGTTGCATCTTTTATACCCCTGGCGCACTGACGTCAGGGAAGATGCGACAGCAACCGACGCTGGACCTAGACTTTGGAACTCTGGCCGACTGCGGGTAGCCTGCCAGCAGGATAACCCAAGTGTAATGACTGCAACAGTGAAACACAAACATCGGATCCGTAGACAGGCTCCGATGTCTGCTATCAGTGGTTGGCTCCGAACTGCCTGGTGCCGACACTGTAGCCATAGTAGAAGTATCCTCCATCAGTTCCGAACTCAGTGGAGCTAAGGAGACAGCAGATTTGTCAGTTTTAGAAATTTTGAGAGGCGGCTCCGGGGAATGCCTCTTAGAAGGCTTTGATTTTTCATTTTTAGATCCGTGCGACTTAGAAAAAGAGGAAGAGCTAACCAGATCTTCCTCAAAGGAGGGCTTAAGGAGACCTTTTAATATAAGTTTATTCTTTCTCCCCTGCAATACCCTGGGCACTAAATGAGTGACAAAATAGACATGTTTCCTGTAAATGGATGGCCCAAAGACAGTATACACAGTTACTGTGACCATCTGTTTTAGACAACTTCTGTGAACATTTCACACACTTTTTAAAGTCAGAGGGCTTATGATCCTTGACCTCCTTAAACATCTCCCAGAAGATTAAGCCAATCAAACACACAGAGAGGAGAAAAGGAGAGTGGGAGAACTAGGTCCTCTAACTTAAACGGGCCTAGCCCTTAAAAGTACTAGCAGATACACAACTACGAGGACTAGATCCTCTAACTTAAATGGGCCTAGCCCTGGTTAGAAAAAGAAGGGAGAAACCTAGGTCCGCTAACTAAAATGGACCTAGAAGAGGAAAGGGGTTAGAAAAGACAACTTTAAACACTCGCGTGCGCACACACACCGGAAAAAAAATCTCTAACAAGTCAGAGATAGAGAACGAAGGTCAGAAACCCCGTTCTAATTGCAAATACAACTATGCAGAGACCTCCACAAGCAAAAGCTAGTTTTTTTCAGCTAAGAACAAGAACACACAAAGAAATCTTATCTAAATTATAAGAAGTACTGCACACACAGTCTAAGCTATGCACAAAAGTGCCTACAACCAATAATAATCAACAATATCAAAACTATTAGAAATAAATAAATATATATATATATATATATATATATATATATATATACATATATATATATACATATATATATATCTATATGGCAGAGCCCAGAGATAAACTAACTGGCACACAGGATATCAATGAGAATGATAAGGCCAACGACCAACTGTTCTCAGAAAAAGTACAGTTTTGTACCTACCATAAATGTAGATGTCCGATAGGAATGCATCTGCAGTCCTTACAAATGGGTTGTCCTGTCGTCAGGCAGCCCTTTGGTCGGCCGGATTCCAAAGTCTGGGTCTGGCCTCGGCTGGTGTCGCACTTCACCCGATGTCATAGCTGCAGTTCTTCGGGTATAAAGGCATCAGCCGACGCCATTTTCCTCAGTGTTTCTTGCCCCAGATGCCAGGTTCCCTCTTGGAAGGCTAAATTTGGATAAATGCCAATGTTTCCAAATAGTAGAGAGCAAACACAAAAAATAAGCATGTATGTACATATATACAAACAAATACACCATAATAGATCCCCCCCCAGCTAGCTATAAGATGGGCAAATACCCTAGGAGTACCACAGAGGGGAAGGCGGGTGGGTAATCCTGACTGCAGATGCATTCCTATCGGACATCTACATTTATGGTAGGTACAAAACTGTACTATGTCCTTCAAGGATGCATCTGCAGTCCTTACAAATTGGTAGAATACCATAGCCAAACTAGGGGAGGAGGAAAGAAGAGATTATGGTGTAGTTAGGATACCTTGCAAAACAGCAGTGGCAAAACCTGCTCGGGATCTAGAGTATAAAGGTAAGTTGTAATGCTTGGCAAATGTATGCACGGAGGTCCAAGTAGCAGCCTCTATAATGTCCTTGGTAGCCACTCCTCGTAAGAAAGCTGTGGTAGTGGCTGTAGCCCTTGTGGAGTGAGGCCTGATGTTCTCTGGAGTTTTCTTTCCATGGTAGGAACAACAAAATCTAATGCAATTTCCTATCCACTTGGAGATTGTCTGTTTTGAAATTGCTTTTCCTTCCCTTCCTGTTGCATATGCTACCAGTAGCTGGTCAGTTTTTCTATTGCCCTTGGTCCTGTCCAGGTAGTAGCGTAACTGTCTATGTACATCCAAGGTATGCAACAGCCTTTCTCCCCTGCTCTGTGGGTTGGGGAAGAATGTAGGTAGGTGGATAGCCTGATTTAAAGATACTCTGGATACCACCTTAGGCATAAAAGTAGGATTTGTTCTCATGAACACTATCTTGATGGAAGATCAGGAAGGGTTGCACTGCCATTAATGCCTGTAGTTCAGATACCCTTCTTGCTGAAGTGATTGCCAGCAGGAAAGCAGTCTTCCATGATAAGTATTGTAATTCTGCTGTTGCTGCTGGTTCGAAAGGAGGAAGTGTCAATTTTTCTAGCACAAAGTTCAAGTCCCATGCTGGCAATGGTGGTTTCCTAGGAGGTTTTACATTTTTAATTCCTCTCAGAAACTGCCTGAGCAGAGGATGCGAGAAGACAGGAGGATCCAAGCTGTATTCTGCTGAAATTGCTGATGCATGTATCTTGATGGAAGAATAGGACAGGCCTGTGTGGAAGAGCTCTGCCAAGTATTCCAGGATGCTGGCTATGTTTACCAGTGACACATCTTCTCCCTTTGCAGTATTCCAAATGAGATATCTCTTCCATTTTGCTGCATAATTTTTCCTTGTTGAGGGTCTGCGCACCTCAAGGATAATGTCTTTAACCCTTTGTGATAAATTTGGGTTAACTGATCTTATGGAATGTTCCAGGCAGTCAGCTGCAGAGTTTTCAGGTTTGGATGCAGGATGTTGTAGTTGTTCTGTGTTAACAGCAATGGAACCAGGGGTAGTGTCCATATTTGTTCCCGAGACATGCTGCTTAGTAATGGGTACCAATGTTGCCTTGGCCAGTCTGGAGCTATCAGAATGATCCTTGGACGGTCCTCTTTGATCTTCAATAGCACCTTGTGCATCAAAGGAAGTGGTGGGAATGCATATGCTGTCAGGTTTTTCCAACGGAAAGATAGGGAGTCCACCTTCCAAGCTAGTGGGTGGTACGTCCTTGTGCAGAATTTCTTTAGCTGGTGATTGTGTGGGGATGCAAATAAGTCTATTTCTGGGAGTCCCCATTTTCTTGTAATGGCTTTGAAGATGTCCGGATGCAGCATCCATTCGTGGGCATCCGTGGTAGTCCTGCTTAATATGTCTGCTAGAATGTTTTCTTTTCCTGGTACAAAAATTGCTTGTAACTGAATGTTGTAGCTCAGAGCCACATTCCATAGGTCCAGTGCCATCCGGCATAGAGGGTATGAATGTGTGCCTCCCTGTTTGTTGATGTACCACATGACTGTGGTGTTGTCTGTCCTTATCATCAACTGACCTTCTCGGAGAAATGGTCTGAATGTCTGGATTGCCAATTTTACTGCCAGCATTTCCTTTAGATTTATGTATAGGTGCAGCTGGTCTTGAGTCCATAAGCCTTGTATGCACTTGTCCAGCATGTGGGCCCCCCAACCGAGGTCTGAGGCGTCCATCGTGATGGTTTGGCTTGGTTGAATGCTGTAGAAGGGCAATCCTGTGTTTGACTGACAGGCCTGAGCCCACCATAGGAACTCTTGCTTCAGGCATGGGATTATTGGAATTTTGGCTTCTAGGCTGTGCTTGTGTTGAGACCATAAATTCTTTAGGTACCACTGTAGCTTTCTCATATGCAGTCTGGCATGAGGGACCAGTATTATGCAGGATGCCATGAAGCCCAAGGCTTGCAGTACTTTTCTTGCTGTTAGATGGTTCTGCTTTGCTAATGCCAAGAAGTAGAGAGGTAGTTGCTCTTGTTTTTCTGCAGTTAGGAATGCCATTTGCTTTGATGTGTCCAGCTCTGCACCCAAAAGGTTATTCTTTGGGATGGTATCAGCCTTGACTTTTTTATGTTGACTGTATATCCCAGGGCTTGTAGCAGGTAAATGACTCTTTGTAAGTCTTCTGTTAGCTTGTTTTTGTTGTCCGCTTGTATCAGGCAGTCGTCCAGGTAGGGGTAAATTTGGATTCCTTGAAGCCTGCAATGAGCAATTACTGATGCCAGGCATTTCGTGAACACTCTGGGCGCAGTAGATAAGCCAAAGGGCAATGCTGAGAATTGATAATGCTCTGATCCTGCAAGAAATCTGAGGTATCTTCTGCAATTTGGTCGTATGGGGACGTGCAGGTATGCCTCCTTGAGATCTAGAGTTACCAGCCAAGACTCCTTGCCCAGCATGGGAAGAAGCTGCTGTAGAGTCAGCATTTTGAACTTTGGAACAATGAGGAATGTGTTTAAAGCGGACAGGTCGAGAATAGGCCTCCATTTGTTCTCTTTTCTTGGTACCAGGAAGAGTCTGGAGTAAAATCCCCTTCCTTGTTCCATAGATGGTACCTTTTCCACAGCTCTCATCTTTAATAATTGAGATATTTGTTTTAGAGCTTCTGTCTTTTGATTTGGCGGTAGGTTTGGCATTCCTCTCTTCCCTGGTAGAGTATGGAAGTGGAACCTGTAGCCTTGGTCTATTGTCTGTAAAATCCACTTGTCTGTTGTGATGTAATGCCAGTTTATTGAGAATAAGGCTAGCTTTCCGCCTAAGGGTGCTTCTAGTTGTTCCCTTGTAGGCGGTGCCAGAGCCAAGTCACTGTGATTGTCCTGTTGCAGTGGTGGTGGCTGTGTCTGTGCCTCGCTGGTTGTTAACCTGCCACTGGCGTCCCTGTAGGCAACCCTGGATTGGTTTCTGCCTCTTGATCGCCTATTCCTGCCTCTCTGTGCTTTAGAGGAGTCTGGAAAGGACCAAGTTTTGGAGGGCCAATTCCTGCTAAACCTTGGAGGTTGGACCTGTAAGAAATCTTTCACTGTTTGTACAGATTTTGCCTTCTCCTCCATCTTCTTCAGTACCTGTTGTGCAGGAGAACCAAATAAATTGGCCTTGTCCATGGGAGCATCTAACAGTTTTGATTTGACATGGTCCGGTAAGGCCTGCTCTTTCAACCATGCATGCCTTCTGATAACTGTACCAGTCATGGCTGATCTAAAGGAAGCCTCCAGTGCATCATAGCCGCATTTTAAAGAATGGTTACTAACTTGCTGAATGTTATGTACCATTTCCTGAACATACTTCTTATCAAAAGGTTCATCAGAGGACAGTTTTTTAGTTAACTGGTCAAGCATAAATTCTTGATATTGGATCATATGAAATTGACAGTTCAAGGCCCTAGCTGACAGAGTAGCAGAAGTGTAAACTTTTTTACCCCATCTCTCTAAGGACCTGGATTCCCTTTCAGAGGGAGGGATTTTTAGCAGAGATAGTTGCTACAGCCTTAGGCCCCTGGGAGATAGTCTCGGGGTCTGCAAAAGGAGCCTTGTATAAATGGTAATGTGTGTCCGGGACCCTGTAGTACCTATCGGGCTTAGCAGGGGCCGGAGGTAATGAATCAGGAGCAGTACAAGCATCATTAAATGCATCATCTACAACAGAAAGAACTGGAGGTATAGCTAAAGGCCTATGTTGTGGTAAATGCAAAAGGTTCTAAGCCTTTTCCTGGAGTCTGAAAAATCTTGGCCCTGCCACTGAAATTGTTCCCTCATAGCATGCAAGGTTTCCCCAAAGGAAAATTCCTCAGGCGGAGAGGCAGAAGGGATGGACTCTTCAGCATCAGAGTCTTCGTAAGGGAAAAAGGAGCCTCTGGAGGGTCTGTGTTATCTGAATCATCAGAGGAATCATCTGTGGACACTGGCTCAGGAGGCTCTGCTCTAGGCCTCTTCTCTGGAGGTGGATGAGAGGCCCTGTCTGGATGAGGCTGGGATCCCGGATTAAAGAAATAAGATCCTCTGCCAAGGAAAGCATATGGGAACAGGAGGTGGGCCTGTGAGAGGGGGTCTTAACAGGCACAGTAATAGTAGCTTTAGCTGCTTTAGCCCTGGCAAAGGCCTTAATGGACATGGCTGCAGGAGGCCTAGCAGCTCCACGTGCAGGAGTTGAGATATCCAAGGGAATAGTGTCAGATAATTCCTGAGAAACCGCAACCACAGGATGGATTTCAGAAGCCGATTCCACCAGGTTAGAAGAGGCCTCGGTAGAAGGCAAGTTGTCGGCTGAAGGAAGAACCGCTTGCTCGGTTTCAGCCGAAACCGAGACACTCGCAGTTGGCTTAACCGCGGTTTCGGCCGCGAGTGTCGGTCCTTTTCCTTGCGTTTTTTGGATATTTGTGAAGTCGGAGGATCCGACGGCATAATATAAGCAAAATCAGTGCCAAAAAACTGCTCAGCAAATTCCGACCGACGTCTAAGCGTCCGTCGGTTAAAAGAAGCACAGGCTAGACAAGCTGCGACGTCGTGGTCTGGGCCTAAACAAGGTAAGCAGTAAGAGTGGAAATCTTTATGAGGTATTTGTTTCCCACAAGTTAAACAATTATTCACTTTTTCTGACATCGGCTGAGGCAAGAAAGAGTCCCCAACGGGGTACTTCGCTTTTTAGAAGTCTTCGAAGTAGTATTCGGTAGTAGTAATCTCTGGTTCTGACCGACCGGCATTTGCGAACAGCTTCTGCTTCGGGCGCCACGCGGCAAGAAAGACTGAGGAAAATGGCGTCGGCTGATGCCTTTATACCCGAAGAACTGCAGCTATGACGTCGGGTGAAGTGCGACACCAGCCGAGGCCAGACCCAGACTTTTGAATCCGGCCGACCGAAGGGCTGCCTGACGACAGGACAACCCATTTGTAAGGACTGCAGATGCATCCTTGAAGGACATCTTAACGCACAGGGAAATACCCAGTAAATGCTCAACTATCTAACTACAGAAATAACACTAGCAAAACCTATATAAAGCTATCTAAATATGAAAAACAGTACAAAATAGCCAAAAAATCAGAAAAATGTGTTAGACTTTGCCATGGCCAAGAAAAAACATATCTGAACTCGTCGACGTGGCAAACGAGATCTGGGGATTGTACAGTTGCACCATGGGATACCTACCTAGCCACGAGCCAACTAGAAGACTTTGACCTTGTAAAAAGGCCGAGTCGGAGCTGAGGATCGGCTCCGAACCCATGTGCAAGAATGAAGGCAAGATAGGACTACAGAACATGAAAAGTTATGTACTCACCATGATGTTCCATCTGTGTTGTCCATTTTCATTCTTTCTCAACTTCTGGGTTGGATCCCACTCTGCTGCTTTTTATAGCTATTGGAAGACTGAAGCTCTCAAGCTCCTCTCATAGTCATAATGCACTAGTCCCCTATGATACCTCATATCTTGTTCATTGACATTATAATCAATAACAAATACCAGTATCTGGAGCTCAAATAAATGAGCATTCGTTCCTCTAGCATCTTCTAATCCAGAAGTCAAATTGGTAGGGGGTAAGAGGGAAGGAAATTGAAAAAGGAAAAGGACAACATAGATAAAAAAGTTATGTACTCACCATAACGTTCTATCTGATGCTGTCATTTGCATTCATTCCTCAACTGCTGGACAGAGTTCCCAGTTATCTAAATCCTGGGAGGACTCTAAGGAAGGATATTCCTGGGAACCTCTGAGCCAAATGCTGCTATTCCCCTAGAGTCCAGATCCAATTTGTAATGAGTAATAAAGGTCATCCCAAGTTGTAGCTGCACAAATCTCATTCAAGGAAGACCTGGATAAAAGTACTGAAGAGGTTGCCATAGACCTGGTAGAATCAGCTTTTAGAGTTTTTGGCAAAGACAAACCTAATTTTTTTTTTTGTAAACAAATGAAATATAGTGAGTTAACCATTTGGCTAAAGTTAATTTAGAAACTGGTTTGCCCAATTTTGAATCCGAAAATTAGACAAATAATTGATCTGATTTCCTTAAATTTCTTATCCTATACAGATAAAAATGTAACTGCCTATAAACATCCAACAAACTCTCCTTTGCTTGAAAAAAAAATGGAAAGAAAACTGGAAGGTTGATAGTTTTAATTTTATTGGATTCTGCCACCACCTTAGGAAGGAAGGATGTATTAGTTCATAAGGATACCCTGTCCCTAAGAAAAATCAAATAAGAAGGTTTAGAAGATAGGGTTTGAAGTTCTGATACTCTTTCCAGCAGATGTAATGGCCACTAAAAAGACAGTCTTTCAGGTTAAAAATTTTAGTTCACATTTGGCTGATGGTTCAAAGGGAGAGTGGGTCAAAGATTGTAAAACCAGTTGTGGAGAAGGGCATCTCTCAGTGATTCCCCTTGGTGGGGGGACAAGGGCAAAGAACCTGCTGCACTTGTTTTTGAGGCGAGATGCAGACTGTGCCGCAAGGTTGGCCCCTTACACAGAATATCTTTTACGCCACTTTCCTGTTGAGAGATCACTTGTGAGGCATTAGAATGGACCTGCTTAATTTGTGTGCTGTAATTTTGGATTTCCCCAGAATGTGCATTGCTATAAGAAATCAATTGGATAGGACTGCCCACTGAAATACCTCAAGGCTTCTTGATACAGGGGATAAGATTCGGTTCCCTTTGTTTTTTGATGCACCAAACTACTGATACTGTCCCTTTGAATCGCAATGGTCCCATAGGGAGTGAGACTTGGAAGGCCTGCAACTCTTAGGAATACTGCTCTCATTCCTTGGACATTGATATGCATGATGACTTCTTCAGGGGACAATGTGCCTTGGACTGCATTTCCCAAGAAGTACCGCCCCAAATAATATGGGAATTGTTTGTGGTAACTATGGCCTTGGGCTGACGGAAAGTGAAGGGGCAACCTTGCATTATCCGATTGGAGTAAATCCACCAAAGGAGGTAATTTCTGCAAGCCTGAGTTATCTTGATTTGGGTGGATAAGGGTTGATGAGGACTGGACTACTGAGTCGCTAGGGTCCACTGAAGAATTCTCATGAGGTATCTTGCTAACAGAACCAACAGTAGTATCAGAGCAGACACTGCCTCCAATGCTTGAAGGATCAATCGAGCTAAAAGAGAGGAATTTTGAATGATCTTTTTAACCTGGAATCATATCGTTTATACCCTTGGTAAAGGGAGGGAGGCTGTCAAGAATACTGTGTCGAACAAAGCCTTCATAAACTCAAACATTTGAGTTAAGTCTAGTTGAGATTTTTTGTGATTGATAATTCCCAGGTGGGAGCACAGCTGGAGTACATAATCTTGAGCTTTGATCCTGGTCAGAGCAGTTATGAGCCAAGTTGTCCAAGTAAGGAAACACCCAGAATCCTTGCAGTTTCACTTGAGCTGTCACTAATGCCATGCACTTGGTGAACACCCTGAGGGCTATGGTGATATCAAATGGCAGAGCTCTGAACTGGTAATGACTGGCTCCCAGCCAGAAGTGTAGGAATCTTCTGGATTGCTTGTTCATTTTGGTAATAAACATCCTGAAGATATATTGAGTGCATCCAGTCGTCCTTGTACAGAAAAGTCAGAATGGACTGAACCATGACCATCCTGAAGATATATTGAGCACATCCAGTCGTCCTTGTACAGAAAAGTCAGAATGGACTGAACCATGACCATCCAGAACTTCGTGTACTGAAATGACTTGTTCAGACTGCTGAGATCCAAACTCGGTCTCCGGTCCCCTGTTTTCTTTGGCACTAAAAAGAATCTTGAATAAGTTCTGGATTCTTTATAGTCTGGGGGAACCCCTTGGATGACTCTTTTCTAGCAGCTTTTTTTATTTCTAGTGCTGCTATTTTCCTCTGACTGGGTGAAATATTGGGAATTTTGTTTACGTTAGGGGATATATAACCTCTGGAAATAATCCTCTGCACCCATGAATCTTTTGTAATGTCTACCCAGGCTCTCTGGTGCAGGGATAAACGACCCCTGACTGCCTCCAGAGGTGGACATTAGGACCTCCTTTCAGAAACGCTTGTAGGATCTGTCAGAGAAAGGTATCTCTAGTCCCCTGGTTCTGCAGGCTTCCTCTGCCGTGCAGGAGGCATCTTCCATTACAGTTCCTCCCTCTGCCCCTGGGGTAACTATCTCCATGTGGACCTTGGAATGGACCCTGGGAATTTCTGAATCACATTTTTTGTCCACCTCATTCATTCCTAGGAAAAGTCCTTTGAGGAGTCGAAAAATGTGCGCCCACAGCAGACAGGGTCTTACCATCCTGCTCACACCTGGATAATGCGTCTTTAACCTTAGGGCCAAATAACAATCTTATGTCAAAAGGAGCAATGACGAAGGAAGACTTGAAGGGCTCCGTAAAATAACACAGGCACATCCAGGCATGCTTCCTAATGGAAATGCCTGAAGCCATCTCCCTTCAGCTGTGAGATGAGCCTAATGGACAAATTTGAAATGGACTGTAGGGGTAGCCAACTGTGAGGCAATAGAGCTCTCTGCCTCAGAAGTAATGGTCACAGAGATGGATTTGGTGAGTTCTTCAATCAAATTCTTCTGGAGCTTGGTGAAGCGTACCAAACAGTTCAGTGACCGAACTGCAAAGTTTGCTGAAGCATATACTTGCTTCCAAAATCTGTCCAATACCCTAGATTCCCTGTTAGGGGATGAACAAAAGAACTTTGTTCTGCAAGTTCCTTTTTTTTGTGGCCACCACTATGACCATGGCATCAACTGGTACTTCCTTGCTCCAAAATTTCCTGTCCTTGGGTGGTGCCAGTACCCTGTCTGGTATCTTGGGGATCAACTCAACAGAATCAGGTTCCTTCCAACCTCTGTCGAGATATCAAATGAATGAGCTCATCTGTGGGCAGAGTCACCCAGGAAATAGATTGGTCAACCTCCAAGGCTTTCAGGAATACTGATTCCTCTTGAGAAGGGTTGTCGGTCGACCAACCACTCCTTTGCTTTAAGACCTCTAATATGTCTCCGAATGACACACAGATGATTTTGTGGACCATTCCCCTTCATCGAAACCAGTACCCTCCGTGACAGACTCTTGAGGAGAGTCTAAATGCCTCCCTTTTCACTTTCTCTTCCTAGGGACTTCTTTGGCAAGATGTTCCAGAGAAGTATCGGAAGATATCAATATACCCCGAAACGTATCCTGGAGACTTTCAGCTAGCTTTCCCTGTGGAGTAGGCAGTTCAAGCTCAAGGCGCAAAGACAATTCTGTCTGGGAAGTAGGAGCTGAGGAAGGAAGATGCGTCCTTTCTCTTGGGGCACATAAAACTCTCTCCCACTACCTTGAAAGAAGAATGCCTCAGGCAGAAAAAAAGCAGACAGCTCTGAGAAGACATCCTTCCAAATTATTGGCTCCTTCCAACCTGAAGGCAAACCACTTAAAGTAGGGGTCAGAGCTGAGGTGTCAAGGGCCGATGGTCCAAGGGGCAGAGACTGCCACGACATTCTCAATGTTAACACCAACACCTCAGATCCAGTGCCGATACTATGGCTCTGAGATTCTTCTGGCTCTGACATGCTTGGAGCCAGTCCACTCAGAGATGGTATCGGCGTGGAAGATAGAAGGATCTTTGGATCCAATATGGATGGATCCAACTGCTCTGAAGCCAAAGGCTAGATCGGAGAAGGAGACACAACAGGTGGGTAATACAAATGAAGGTCTGCAGACCCGATGGGATAGGAGCCGGGAGAAACCCCATTTGAATTTGCATTGAGAGAAATTTCATCATCATCCTACCCATACCTGATTCGGTCGGACCTCTGCAGGATCAAGACTAGGAAGCAATGGATGAAGTCCTGGAATGGTAGAATCTTTCCAGGAAAGAAGATGGAGACAGGAAAATATCGGATCCACAGTTGGAGAAGACCAGATCCAAGGAGACCTATCCTTGTGTTTCTCTGGATCCGATGGGGGTCAGAGCAGACGTAATAGATTTTGCATATGAAGAAATCGGATCAGATGGTTTTGTCTTTGGATCCAATTGAATCAGATCCAATGATTTAGATATTTTCGGAGGTGGTTCTGAGCTTGGAGCAAAAGATGGATGGTTTTTGGCCTCAATTATATCACCTTTCTTGCGGGTTTGAATCCCAGATGCTGAATCAGAGAATGTAGAGGGCATTAAACCTCTTAATTTATTTTTGCAGTCAATAAAGGCCCTTGGATTAAAGGCCTTACATACATTGCATGTAGAGTTTAAATGGGCTGGGCCTAAGTATGAAATGTATAACTCATTTGCATCAGGGGATCTTATAACCACAGGCCTTAAATTTTTTAAAACCCAAAGGTTTTTCAGACATTATTTAAATAGTAGCAGACAAGATAAAGAAAGAGAAGTTTTTTTAAACTAGTTATGAAAAAGGAAATATAACCAGCAATGGTAAAGTGACCACCTCAAAGGTAGAGGAAAGTGAAGAGAAAGGGAGAAAATACCAATAATGGTATTCGGAAAAGTACAATAAATAGTGCAATAAGGGCAACAGAGGATTAAATGAAAAAGGATAAGTAGGTTATATTAAGTATAATAAGGATATAAGTTTTTGTATTACTCATGAAAACCAAGCTACAACTTATGAGCTAACAGTGACCAATGTCTGAACGGGAAAGCAGCACATGGGATCTGAGGTACAGTAGGGGACCAGTGCATTATAGGCAAGATGGGAGCACAAGAGGTTCAGTGTTCCATGAGTCATAAAAAGCAGCAGAGACAGATACGAGGGTCAGATCTGAACTCAACAGCTGAAAATTACATCAGACCCAGTGTTAGCTCCACACACTTTCAACCATGTTAAACTGCTATAAATAAGAAGTTATGTACCTACCATAACGTTCCATGTTAGTTGTCTTCTCTCGCCTTCTTTCTTGCTTGATGGGTTCGGAGCCGATCCTCGGCTCCGACTCGGCACTTGCTAAGCTCGAGAGTCACTTTTACCAGCTCGAGGCAGCCCCATATCCCATGATGCAAGGCGGTAAGTACCCAGATCTCGTTTGATGACAAAGGGCAATAGCACCAAGCATAAAAACACTTCCAAAAGGAAGAAAGAAAACTTACAGGATGGAAGAAGGACCAGGTCTGAATGGTCTTCAGCATAATAATTTCTTATAGAAAGGTCTGTCCAGGCCGGGGGGAAGGGGGGAGGGCCGCAAGAAAGAAGGCGAGAGAAGACAACTAACATGGAACGTTATGGTAGGTACATAACTTCTTAATGTTAAGTTGTCAATCTCGCCTTCATTCTTGCTTGATGGGACCGTCCCTAGCACCTCTATCCTGGGTGGCTCAATGGAACAGACTCTTGAGGACTGTAGAGCCAAAACTGGCTCTGTCCCTGGAGGCCAAGTCCAATTTGTAGTGGGAAACAAAAGTATGAGGAGTGGCCCAAGTGGCGCTGCACAAATAGTGTCTAAAGGAAGTCTAGCTTGAAAGGCTGTAGAAGTAGCTAAGCTCCTAGTTGAATGTGCTTTAGGTTTTGAGCACAGCTGTTTTCCCCTGAGCAGATAAATTTCAGAGATGACCGAAGAAAGCCATCTAGACAAGGTCACTTTAGAAACAGGAAGGCCTTTCTTATTATCCGCATAGGAAACAAAGTTGATCAGATTTCCTAAATTTTTTTGTTCTGTCCAAATAATATCTGAGTTGACGGTGGACATCAAGATAATGTAGTTTTTGTTCGGCTCTGTCTGAATAGTTTGGGAAAAATACAGGAGATCAATGGATTGATTCAAATTGGTCTTTGAGGCGACCTTAGGCAAAAGGTCGGATTAGTTCTCAATGATACTCTGTCTTTGTGAAAAACCAAATAGGGGTCGAACCGATAGAGCATGAAGTTCAGATACCCTCCTGGCCGATGTAATAGCCACTAGGAATAAAGTTTTCCAAGAAAGAAATTTCAGGAACAAGAAACAGCTGGCTCGAAGGGGAAGAATCAAGGATGTCAGCACTAAATTTAGATCCCACTGAGGAGGAGGATTCCTGATTGGAGGCTTTAGTAGGAAAATTCCTTTCAAGAAGGCCCTGCAGAGCCTATGGGACATAATATTGTGATCTGCGATCCCGACATGAAAGTTCGAGATAGCAGCCAATTGAACTCTGACTGTGGAAGAAGAGGAGCCTGCATGAAAAATCTCTGCTAAGAAGTCCAGGACTGCCTGAACAGGGGCAGTGAAAGAATCAATACTCTTGGCCTTAGCCCAATAAGAGAAACGTTTCCATTTGCTTGCATAAATCCTCCTGGTAGAGGATTTTAAAGAAGCTACTATGATGTCTCTAACTGGGTTAGAGATCAAAGGAAGCCTGGCTAAGGAAGGAAGTGGAGCAACCATGCTGTGAGGTTGAGAAAGGGGATAGACCGGTGCAGCTGACCGGATTGGTGAGTCAGAAGATCTGGCACTGGGTCCAGATGCCACGGCTGCACCAAAAGGTGACGATGGAGGAACGGGAACCAAACTTGTCGAGGCCAGTAAGGGGCAATGAGAATCAATTTGGCTCTCAAAACGGTTGCCTTCTGGATAACTTGAGGGATCAGAGGAAATGGAGGGAAGGCATAAAGAAGTCCCTGGGGCCAATCCTGGGTCAGAGCGTCTCTGGGGGGATGGCCTGGAAGAGAGAGAAGAAGTCTGGGCATTTGCTGTTTTGGGGAGTAGCAAAAAGATCGCAACATGGGCGACCCCATTCCAGAAAAATCTCTTCCGCTATAGATTGCTTGAGAGACCACTCGTGAGGCATGAGAATAGCTCTGCTCAATCTGTCCGCTACAATGTTGGTTTTCCCAGGGATATGCGTTGCTACCAGAAACCGATGAGAGGAGATTGCCCATTGCCAAAGTCTGAGCGCTTCTCGACACAAGGGGTAGGACTTGGTTCCGCCCTCTTTGTTAATATACCAAACTACAGACATGTTGTCTGTGTGGACTGCAATTGTCCCTACGGGAAGAAAGTCGTTGAGGGCTTGCAACGTTAAAAGCACTGCTCTCATCTCCAGGACATTTATGTGCAGGTGGTATTCGAACGGCTGCCACGTCCCATGAACCATCCTGCCCTGATAATGACCCCCCCACCCGATCAGGGAGGCATCCGTGGTGACAGTGGCTACCGGGATGGGGTACAAAGTGTCTGCCTTGGTGAACCTGGGGAGATGTGATCCACCAAGCAAGATGATCTTTGCAAGTCTGTGTCACCAGAATCTGGTGACGCATTGGAAGTTGTTGGTACGACCACTGTGTGAACAGCATCCACTGAAGAAGGCGCATGTAGAAGCGAGCCGGGGAAGAAGAGTAATGGCCGCAGCCATGAGGCCTAATACCTTTAGAACCATTCTGGCCTGTACTTTCTTGTTGGCTAGAATGATCCTGACTTGACTTTGAATGTCTGAAACTCTTTGATCTGTAAGGGTAGCTGACATCCGAACAGTGTTTAAGTTTGCGCCTATGAAAGTAATAGACTGGCAGGGCGATAAGGATGACTTTTCGAAGTTTATCGAGATGCCCAAAAGAGTACAAAGCTTTATTGTGTAATCCCTGGCTTGGATAAGCTGATGCCTGGTGGTGGCTGAAAGGAGCCAGTCGTCGAGATACGGAAACACCTGGAATCCTTGACGTCTCAGGTGAGCCGTGACCACTGCCATGCATTTGGTGAACACTCTGGGGCTGTAGTGAGACCAAAGGGCAGGGCTCTGAACTGGAAATGACTGGACCCCAGCCGAAAGCGGAGAAATCTCCTGGAGCGTCTGTGGATTTTGATGTGATAGTACGCATCCTGAAGATCTATTGAGCACATCCAGTTGTCCTTCTGTAAGAAGGGCAGAATTGACTGAAGAGTGACCATTCGGAATCTTGTCTTCCTCACAGACTTGTTGAGTCTGCTGAGATCCAATATTGGTCTCCAGTCTCCCGTCTTTTGGGGACCAAAAGAACCTTGAGTAGATTCCGGCTCTGAATGATCTGTCGTAACTGGCTGAATGGCTCTTTTTTGCAGAAGTTTTAAGACTTCTAACTCTGCAATTTCCCTTAGACCGGGTGGTACATCTGGAAGGGAATTTGAGTGATAGGACTTTCCTCGAAAGGAATTTTGTAACCCTCGGATATGATCGACTGTACCCATCTGTCTTGAGTGAGGGAACGCCAGGCTTCTGGGTACAGCGATAGTCTTCCCCCGTCTGCCTCCAAGGATGGACAGCCGGGCAACATCTCAGGGATGCTGAAAGGGCTTGTCAGAGAGGCTCTCTGTTTCCCTGGTTTTTGGGACCCCCTCTGCCTCTAGAGCGGCGTCTGTTGTTGTTACCCCCTCTGCCTCTAGGGGTAAACTGACCACGTGAATCCGGCGTGACTCCTTGGGATTTGCGAAACCACATTTTGCCACCTTTCTGTCCTTTGGGGTAAGGTCTAGAAGGGGTGGAAAAACGGACTCCTACGGCAGAAAGAGTCTTGCCGTCCTGCTCACACCTGGTCAAAGTTTCCTTCACTTGAGGGCCAAAGCTGACCCATCAAAGGGAGAATTTGTGAAGGACGCCTTAAAGGGATCTGCAAAGTCACATAGCCGCATCCAGGCTTGGCGTCTAAGGGCCACACCTGTACCTGCGGCCCTACTCGCTCCATCAGCAGCATATGATATAAGCCGCATGGAGGAGTTTGCAATGGAATTAAGGGTTCCTAGCTGCGAAGCAATTTTTTCCTGAGCTCCTGCAGCTGTAGGATCCTGTACAACATCACCTAGCTCCTTAAGGATATCCCTTTGGAGTCTGGTGAAGTGACATAGGTAATTCAGCGAACGCATAGCAAAGGTCGCTGAAGAAAACATCCGCCACCGTACCTATCCATGGTCCTAGAGTTCTTATTAGGAGGATGGACGGGTACGGAAGGATCTGCAAGTTCCTTCTTGGTGGCAGCAGCCACCACCATGGCATCAGCGGGGACACCCTTAGTGAGGAATTGTTTATCACACGGGGCAGTAATAAATTTTGAAGGCCTCCTAGGGACTGGCTCTACAGAGTCAGGAGCAGCCCACGCCTTTCGGGCAATAACTTGCATAAGGGGGTCGAAAGGCGGAGACACCCAGGAGGTGGAGGGCCGAGATCCAAACGCCTCTAGGTATACTGACTTATCCTCAGAGGGATTATTGGTGGGCCAGTTTCCCCTCTGTTTAAGGAGTTCTAGGATGTCTGAGAAGAAGACATCCTCAGAGGGGGATCTTGGGGATCCCTCTGACTCATCTAAGTCAGTATCTGAAGTGATAGACTCGGGGGAGTCTATATGTTTCCTCTTACAAGTCCTCTTTCTAGGAGGATCTCCCGAAACATCAGGAGAATCCTCGGAAGAGGGGGATATTCCCAATGGGGAAACCTGAGGCGGAGGATCTCTGGGTCCTGTAGCAAGAGAAGTGGCAGAGATGTCAACAGGCACTACAGAGGGAGGAGCTAAGGGAACAGACTGCTGGCTGATACCAGTGGCCAGCACACTCTTCATCACCTCGAATGCTCCCCTCCCAGGAAGGTCCGAGAGAACCCGTTCAAGAGCTAGGAACTCCAGGGACCACCGAAAGGGAAGTCTCCGAGGCAGATGTCGGAGCCGAGCTCACCAAGGCCGAGGCTCCAAGGGGAAGAGCGGGTTCGGACAAGGGTCCGATGCCACTCACCCCCTCGGAGGAGACCATGGAAGCCCGGCCACTGAATCCCTCTAAGGAAGGTCTCGAAGAGGAGATAAGAGTAGAGGCTGAAGGAACAGAAGGGGGTATCTGTCCTTCAGCCATAGCAGTAACCATTCCCGAAGACTCCAACTCCAAGCTCTGGGGTAGAGTTGAAGGAGGAACTGTAACGGGGTGTGGACCAATAGCCGTCTGTTGAGACGGGCTATGTAACATTTGGGCCAGTGCCTGTGACTTAAGTAATCTACTGACCACTCTCTCTAAATCATGGTCAGAAAGCCTGGATGACCTTGAAGATCGGCTCCGATGGCTCCGTTCTGAGAGGAGAGGTGAAGCCGGAGCCGAAAGTATCGGCTCCAAGGAAGGAGACCTAGACCTCTTCCTCGAAGGAGCCATCGGAACCGATGAAACTAATGAACCTGTCGGAGCCGACAACTTATCGGAGCCGACAGGTAGCCTCGATGCATCGGCTCCAGCCGGAGCCGATACAGCCACAAAAGTAACGGTGTCGGAGCCGATCGAGCCGACACCGATGCCTGAGCCACATGGTGGTCGGAACCGATCGGAGCCGACACGAAGTGGTCGATGCAGAATCGGCACCGATAGCCATCGGTGCCGAAGGCTGTTAAGCCAGAATCGGCTCCAGCCGAGCCGATCTCGACTCAGAACGAGTCGGAGCCGAGGCCGCAGGCTTGGACACAGAAGCCTGGGCCTTGGAAGACTTAGCAGTCTTGGATGGAGCCGACTTAGCCGGAGAGCCCTCCGGCTTAAGAAGGCCCCTCAAAATCAACTTATTCTTCTTTCCTGCAGGACTCTCTGGCTGAAAGAATGACAAATAGCACAGGAGTCCTGCAGGTGAAGCGGCCCCAGGCAGTACAGGCAAGAAGTGTGACCGTCTGTCAGAGACATTTTCTGACAGCACGAGTCACACTTCTTAAAGCCTGAGACCCTTTCTTTAGACATGGTGCAAACACAGACACACACACCAGTCAAAGAAATTAAATTAAATATACCAAAAGGTATAACTAAAAAACACACACACACACCCTAACAGGGGGGGGATGGGATGGGAGAAAGTCTGACTAAAAAAATAAGAGGAGACAGAAAATTTTCTGTCAGAAAATGTTTAAAACTAAATTAAAACTAACAATAAAGGGTTTTTTAGTAAAAGGGGCTAAAATATCGAATTAGCAAATCACTTACCAGGAGCTGGTAAAAGGAGGACCTCATAAGTGAAGCGGCAAACGAGATCTGGGTACTTACCGCCTTGCATCATGGGATATGGGGCTGCCTCGAGCTGGTAAAAGTGACTCTCGAGCTTAGCAAGTGCCGAGTCGGAGCCGAGGATTGGCTCCGAACCCATCAAGCAAGAATGAAGGCAAGATTGACAACTTAACATATAATGTTTAATAGCAATTTAAACTATATTTTATTGTCAAAGAGTAAAACTGCCACAGTATATTCAAATAATTTCATTTGCGGTAAATCACAATCCAATGTTAAAAATATACAGAGCAGAGGCGTATTGTACATAAATACACAGTAAATAACGACTAAATGCTGAAAAATCCAAGTTCTGCAATATTTTCCTGTCAAAAGATGAAAATACAGCAGAGTAACAGTAAAGATAGGTGCAATTCATTTGCGGTTCTGACTGCACAAGAAAGTTCCTATTGTCTAATAGCACACACACACATTGCACTTCTGACAGAAATACAAAAAGTTCTTTAGAAACAGTACAAACAAGCAAAGAGAGAAGCCAAATAAACACTGCTACAAGCAGAAATTCCCACAAGAGTTACAGAATAATAAATCAACAAAGAGAGGAAGGGGTTCACCAAATAGGGCTTATCTTTGCAGCAAGCTTGAAAAAAATCAGCATTGGATCCTGTGAAGAGTCAGAGGGCTTTCTTTTATGGATGGCAGAAAAAGACTGAACACTCACTTCTTGGGACAGCTGAAGGCTTCCCTCTGAGGATATGCTTAACCAATCAGCTGTTACGAGAAAGAGATAGAGGGTTGTCTGAGCTTTTGAAACCTGGCTAGTTTTGGGTTACTGACAGGTAACCCAAAATACCACTGAGGCAGTGAGAATGATGGACATACCATTTTACAGATATGCAAGATGAGGCAGAAGTAAAAACATACAAATTGATAAACTGTGTTGATTCTAAAATTTATTCTCAGACATCGCAGATTATAGCTATATTTACAAAATCTTGTGTAAAACAGTTTGGCTCCACAAAGAGGGTGGTACATTGTCCTAGTAACATCCAGGTAATTTCAAATTCTGAAATTAAACTAGATTATACTGAAAAAGAGCTATGCAAACTGGAACCAAAGTGAGGAGATGGAGTTAGTAATAATCTCTCTTCCTGGATCTGTCCAAGGCATTCAACACCAGTTCCCACTCCCTACTTCTCTCCAAGCTTTCCGCTCTGAACCAAACCCCACCAACTCTGCTCTGATTTTCTCACTACCTACCCAACAGAAAACAATCCACTAGATGGCTCGAATCTACCTCACCATTCCTTGACATCCCTACAGGAGTTCCTCAAGGATCCACATTAGGCCCACTGCTTTTCAGTATATTTATTAATGACTTTCACTCGTGTCCCCAACAACTCAGTTATTCAATATGCAGATGACTCAACTATAATTTCCTCCTCCAAAACCATACCTGAACTACTCTCATACACACACAGCAAGCATTGTCCTCTATAGAAATCTGGATGACTAACAATCATCTCGCACTCAACCCAAACAAAACAAAACTTTTTCTCTTCTCCCCTAAAAAAACACTACTATAAATAAACCATACTTCAAAATCTACGCATTAAATAAAACCACCCTAAAAATTGTCACACACACTAAACTGCTATGTGTCACCATAGAAGAAAGCTTAACCATCGACCAGCACATCCACAACAACATAAAAAAGACTCATCAGAAGCTAGGAACCCTCTATAAGCATAAACACTTCCTCAGTCCTACTACCAAACAAACCTTGGCCACTACCTTTCTACTACCCACCTTACTATATGGCGCCCCCTCCTCACTAACATTAGCACAGTCCTAAAAAATAAAATGGAAACCTGTTATAACAAAATAGCAAAGTTTGCAACTAATGCTACCTACTCTTCCCATCACTGTTTCTCACTGCACATACTCAAATGGCTTGAGCTACCTCAATGCCTCACTCACCAGCAACTCTCTACAGCTCATAAGATTATCTATAAACCCCTAGACTGTCAAGCCCTCACCTCCACCTTAACTCAATATCACCCAAATAGACCACTTAGATCTCAAAATGAAACATTGCTACTCGTCCACAAACCTGCACTCCCTGACGGGCACGCACTCTATTCTTTCGTATTGCCAAATTCTGGAACTCACTCCCTGCAGCACTCAGAGCCACCAGTAATGCCAGGTCCTTCAAAGATGGCCTCCATTCACATCTAGTTACCTAGTGGCAATACTTCTGCTCCACACCTCACATCACCTGACCCCTTCCAAACTGCTCTATTAGCAAAACTGTAACCATACTCTATATATCTGTTTATCCACTGCTATGTCTGACAGACTGTTATGGTACTCAAAATGAAGCTATTCACAGACCATCATGACTATTATAACTTCAAAAATGCACAATGCCTGTATTTTTTACTTTGCTTTAACCATATCATGTTTTATACCCTCAATCTGTAATCTAACTGTATGTGTGAACCTGTTGCATAGAACAATATTGTCTGTATTTGTTGTAAAGAAAAATAATTTCTGATTGTTAATAAATGTGTACCTGGAGGTTTTTCCCCAGGCCTCCACTGAAAATGGGCTCACTCTGGCCCAGTGGACACTCCTGGTAAACAAATGCAAAATAAATTACCACCAGAAAGCACTTTGGCATGAACTTACAGTGCCATCATTACTCACTAGGTAATTTAAGTATGGGGAGATTCCTCAAGACTGGAGACATGTACTTGTTAAACCTGTCTTTAAGAGAAAAAAAAATAGGACAAACCCAGAGTAATACAGATCCTTATGTTTACTTTCTTGTTGTGGAAAAATTATGGAGCAGATTAGTTTGGATAAATTGCCATAAATGGAAAGGTTGGAAAATGAAACCATATATCAGGATGCATATGCTGAAAATGGATGTATAACCAGCTGTAACATAATGCACTATAACAATTTAATAACAGTTATAAATAAAAAATTGGGCTGTGACGTAATTTATATAGACTGAACTTCAGCATTTCATAGGGTCATATATAAAACACCGATCAAATAATTAGAACAACTAAGCAGTGATGTCATCTTGAAAAGACTGATAAGCTGCATCGTTTATAAAAAGGACGTGGCAAGTATCATACAGCAACTGGACAGGTGAAGTCAGGATGTCCCACAGGTCTCTGTCCTAGGCCCATATCTTTCAAATCTATCGCTTTTTATCTGAGATGTTCTACAGTCTGTGTACTGATGACTTGAAAATGGATAAACTGATTACATGTGTTAGAGATAGGGCATGTCTGCAAAACAACTTGACTAAATTTATAATTTTGCCAAAGGAGAATATGCTGATAAAGACATAAAAAAGTAGTTGTGTACACTTACCATAAATGTAGATGTTCGAGTGTATTCACTGTTGCAGTCCTCACATATATGGGTTATCCGGGCTCCCGGGAGCCCTCAGTCGGCCCGAATACCAGAGTCCCTGGTATATGACATCGGCTGCCGTTGGCTGTAAAACTGATGTCAGAACGTCAGGTATAAAGGGAGGCAGCCGACACCATTTCCTCAATTTTTCTTGCCTTAACTGTCAAAAGCCCCCAAAAGAAGGCTGACCCAGGAAGGAAACACCCTGGACATGTCATACAAAAAAAAAATATATATATATATAGTCTGTGCCTTAGGAAAAAAGGGGGGAATAGAGGGTGGGAAACCAGGACTGCAACAGTGAATACACTCGAACATCTAGATTTATGGTAAGTGTACACAACTGTACTATGTTCTTCGTGTTTCACTGTTGCAGCCCTCAGATATGGGTTGATTCCCAAAGTCCAGGAAAAAGACAAAAGGGTGGAGGAAGGATCACAGATTAAGGGTTGGTAAGAAGGCCCTACAAAACTGCATAGGCAAAACCAGCCCTGGATTTAGAAAACAAAGGTAGATTGTAATGCTTTGTGAAAGTATGGACAGAAGACCAAGTAGCTGCTTCTAGAATGCCCCTAGTAGGCACAGCTCTCAGAAATGCTGCAGAGGTAGAGGCTGCTCTAGTAGAATGGGTCCTAATACCCTGATGGGGAACCTTCCCATGCTGCAGGTAACAAAATTGAATACAGTGAGCAATCCATTTGGAGATGGTTTGTTTTGAAATAGCTTTACCCTGAGCTCCAGGAGCAAAACTAACCAGCAGCGGTTCAGATTTTCGAATGGATTTAGTCCTAAGTAAAATCTCAACAGTCTATGCACATCAAGAGAGTGCAGAATCCTTTCCCCTTTATTCTGGGGATTGTTGAAAAATGTAGGCAGTTGAATAGACTGGTTAAGGGTTAAACTGGAAACTACCTTAGGCATAAAGGAGGGATTGGTTCTCAGAGAAACCCGATCTGAATGAAAAATAATGAAAGGTTCTATTGCCATTAAGCCTTGCAGCTCCGATACCCTTCTAGCTGAAGTAACAGCCAAAAGAAAAGCAGTCTTCCAGGAGAGAAACTTCAAATCTGCCAAGGCAGCGGGTTCAAAAGGAGGTAGAGTAAGCTTTTCCAGGACAAAATTAAGATCCCAAGTAGGAGCTCTTCTGGGAGGTCTAAGACTTGACAGCTCCTCTCAGGAACTGCTTCATCAAGGGGTGCTAAAAAAAGGGTTACTCAAAAGAAAAATGAGCAGAAATTGCTGAAACGTGAATTTTGATTGAAGAAAAGGAAAGTCCACCATTAAGCAATCCTGCTAGGTAATCAAGAATGAGAGAAAGAGAAGGATGAGAAGAGAGTCTTCTCCTTTAGCCTGCATCCAAGAGCAAAATCTCTTCCATTTATCTGCATAGGATTTTCTGGTGCTAGGCCTCCTGAAGAACTTCAACCACCTGTTGGGAAAGATTTGAAGTATTAGCCAGGAAGTTACATGCAGAGTTTGAAGATGAATGAACTTTCCCCCTTCCTGAACCAACAGATCTGGTACCAGGGAAAGATGCCAAGGCTGAGCATTGGAAAGGCTGCAAAGAAGGGGATACCAATGCTGCCTGGCCCAATCTGGTGCTATCAGAATAGCCTTTGGTTTTTCGTCCCTTATCTTTACGGGCACTCTGGGAAGAAGAGGCAGAGGAGGGAACGCAAAAACTGAGAGATGTGTCCATGGGAAGGACAACGCATCCACCCTCCTAGCTTTGTTGTGAAACTCCATGGTGCAGAAGGGTTGGAAGGAGATGACTGGTGTGAGAGGAGAAAAGATTCACTTGTGGGGTACCCCAGTGCTGAGTTATGCGATGGAAAATGACCTTGTTCAGTTGCCACTCGTGAGGATCCAGAACATGTCTGTTCAAATGATCCGCCGGGGAGTTTAACCTCCCTGGAAGATACTGGGCTATTAGATGTAAGCCCATGGATGCTGTTATGGACCACAGTCTCATGCTTTGTCTGCACAAGGGGTAAGAGTGAGCTCCCCCCTGCTTGTTGATGTACCACATGACTGTGGTATTGTCTTTCCTGATTAGCAGAGTCCCAGGGTAGAGTAGGTCCTTGAAAGCCAGCAAGACTTGCTGCACTGCCATCAATTCTTTTACGTGCAGATGAATCTGCTGGGTGCTCCAAGTCCCCTGTATGCCCCTGCCTTCCAGATGAGCCCCCCCATGCAACATCTGATTTGTCTGTGGTGAGAGTCTGGCTGGCAGGTGGTAGGCGGAAAGGCAGACCCTTGTTCTGAAAACAGGCTGTCGCCCACCAGAGAACTCCATTTGTAGACAGGGAATTGTGGGAAGAATCCAGCCTAAGTCCTGTGTGTGTTGACACCAAAGATTCTTGAGGTACCATTAAAGTTTTCTCATATGCAGCCTTGCATATGGGATCATTAAAATACATAAAGCCATGAACCCCAGTGCTTGCAGGAATTGCCTTGCAGAGGAGCTGGGTCATGCTTGCCAAGTTCATGAAGTAAGCCAAAAGATGATCTTGCTTCTGTTGAGGGAGGAATACCATCTGGGTGGCTGTATTCAGACTCGTTCCCAGGAAAAACAATCTCCCTTGTAGGAACCAACTTTGACTTCTTTTCGTTGAGAGTGCAACCCAAAGAGGTGAGAATGTTCTTCACGAAGTCCAAATCCTTTTCTAGTTGTTCTGTGGAGTTTGCTTGAATGAGATAGTCGTCCAGGTAAGGATACATTTGAATGTTTCTCTGCCTGCAAAAAGCAATGGCTGGAGCCAGGCACTTTGTAAAAACTCTGGGAGCAGTAGATAAGCCAAAGGGCAGTGCAGAGAATTTAAAGTGTTGCTTCCCAGCCCTGAAGCGGAGGAACTGCCAGCAACTTTCCCTTATTGGGATGTGCAGATAAGCCTCCTTGAGATCCAAAGTTACCATCCATGAATCCTTGCCTAGCACTGGTAACTGTTGAAGGTGAGCATCTTGAATTTGGGAATCACCAGAAAAGTGTTTAGAACAGACAAATCCAGAATAGGTCGCCAGATGCCCCCTTTCTTGGATACCAGAAAAAGTCTTGAATAAAAACCTAGGCCTGCCTGATTTGCAGGAACTGGCTCTATAACCCCCATAGTCGGAAGGGAAGAAATTTGAATTTCTACCTCTGCCCTGAGAGTTTTGGTTATGTCTGGGTACCCCTACAGAACAGGGAAGGTGTGAAAATAAAACTTGTAACCTTTTTTTACTATATTGAGCGCCCATTTGTCGTCTGTGATGGTAGACCATACCTCTGCGAACCTGGCTAACCTTCCCCCCCCAAAGGAAACCCAGGGACCGCAGAGGTAGGCACAATAAGGTCGGAGTCGGTGAGAATGTTTGCTTTGGGAAGCAGGCTTAGAACTCCTCAATTTAGCAGAAGAAAGCCATTGTTTAGCCCTTTGAGGGGAAGACTGCCCTATGGAAGAGTTGAAACCCCTAGGCCTAGAGCGACCCTGCTTGCCATGATCAGGGAAAGACCAATTCTTTGAAGGATAATGCCTACTAAACAGAGGAGGCTGAACCTGAAGGAAATCTTTTATAGCTTGCATAGATTTTGCCTTATCCTCCAACTTCTTCAGTACCTCCTCAGCCTTATTACCAAAAAGATTTTCTTTGTGCAAAGGAACATCCAGCAATTTAGATTTAACAGGTTCAGAAAGAGGCTGTTCCCTGAGCCAAGCATGCCTTCTAATAATGGAACCAGTGGCTGCTGCTCTGCAGGAAGCCTCCAAAGTGTCAAAACCACAATGAAGTGAATGCTTACTAACTAAAGTGGTTGAATTCAGCAAGTCCTGTAAATCTTTGTTCAACATGGAAGGAATATCCCCAAGTTTAGCCTTAATAGCCTCCAAAGTAGGCTGCTGATACTTAAGCATATGAAAAAGACCTAATGGCAAGAGTTGCAGAGGTGTAGACTTTTTTTTACCCCACCTTTCCAAGGCCCTAGACTCCTTATCAGAAGGCACAGGGTTTTTAGCAATAGTAACCTTAACACACTTGGGGCCTTGAAAAATAATCTCAGGATTAGCAGTACCGTTTCTAAAAAGGAACTGTTGAAAATCAGAAAAGTACAGCTCTGTACACTTACCATAAATGTAGATGTTTGAGTGTATTCACTGTTGCAGTCATTACATTTGGGTTATCTGCCTGCAGGTAGCCTTCAGCCAGCCTGAATACCAGAGTCTTGGATTCCTGCGTTGGATGCTGCCTCTTCTTCCATGACGTCAGGTCGTCAGGGGTATAAAACATGCAGCCGATGCCATTACATCAGTTTTTCCTGCCCCAGATGTCAGGTGCCCCCATAATGGGAAGCAATTATATGTTATGTTACACCTCCAACAAAAAGCAAATACACCAGAAAGCTCAAATACACCAAACAAGAAGGAAGGGTAGAGCCAAAAGAAGTCAGGGGGCTGAAGGAAGGGTTACCAGGACTGCAACAGTGAATACACTCGATCATCTACATTTATGGTAAGTGTACACAACTGTACTATGTTCTTTGTGTTTCACGGTTGCAGTCATTACATTTGGGTAGATTCCCAAAGCTAAGGAAGGGAGGAGGAAGTTAGAGAGCATTAGGACCAGCTATTAAAGCCCTGCAATACTGCAGTGGCAAAACCAGCTCTGAATTTAGAAAAAATAGGCATGTGATAATGCTTGGTGAAGGTATGAACAGAGCTCTAGGTAGCAACTTCTAGGATGTCCCTGGTAGGGACCCCTCTGAGAAAGGCTGTAGAGGTAGATGCAGCCCAGGTGGAATGTGATCTTATCTCCATGTGGGGTAGGTTTTCCATGGTGCTTATAGCAGAAATGAATGCAATGGGCTATCCATTTAGAAATGGTTTGCTTTGAAATGGCCTTTCCCTCTGCCCCTGCAGGAAAGCCAACTAGCAGATGTTCAGATTTTCTGAGAGGCTTAGCCCTGTCCAAATAAAATCCAAGTTGTCTGTGCACGTCCAAAGAGTGCAGAATTCGTTCTCCTTTGTTTTGTGGATTAGGGAAAAAGGTAGGCAAATGAATGGACTGATTTAGGGGCACACTAGACACCACCTTGGGCATAAAGGAAGGATTGGTCCTGAGGGAAACCCTGTCTGCATGGAAGATAATGAAGGGTTCCACTGCCATGAGGGCCTGTAATTCAGACACCCTTCTTGCTGAAGTGATGGCTAGAAGAAAGGCTGTTTTCCAAGAAAGGAATTTCAACTCTGCAGTTGCAGCTGGTTCAAATGGAGGGAGAGTGAGCTTTTCCAATACAAAGTTAAGGTCCCAGGCTTGAGTAGTGGCTCACCTGGGGGGGGGTCTTAAATTTTTTGCCCCTCCAAGGAATTGCTTTAACAGGGCATGAGAGAAGAGGGGAGGTTCAGTATTATAATGTGCTGAAATTGCAGAGGCATGAATTTTAATTCACGAGAAGGATAGGCCCTTGTGAAGCATTTCTATTAAGTACTGAAGAATATGAGGTAAACTGGGCACCGAAGTGCCCATACCCTGGGTCTGGCTCCAGGAACAACATCTTTTCCACTTTTCAGCATAGGATTTTCTAGTACTAGGTCTCCTTGCTTGCAGAATGACCTCTAGCACCTGTTTATTGAGGGGTGCTATTGGAGAGGTCACGGAATTAGCAAGGCTGGCTGTAGGGTTCAGGGTTTTAAGCGGAGGGTGCAGAATCTGGCCTGCCTGCTGGGACAGCAGGGAAGGTGTCTGAGGTAAGTCCCATAGATCCAGCAGTATCATGCTGTGCAAGAGGGGGTACCAGTGCTGGCAAGGCCAGTCTGGTGCAATAAGAATTGTCCTTGGTTTGTCCTGTTTGATCTTTAGCAGAACCTTTAAAAGGAGAGGCAGAGGGGGAAAGTCATAAACTGAGAGGCTTTCCCAAGTAAAGGACAGGGCCTCCACTTTCCAAGCTTGACTGTGGGGAGACCCTGTGCAGAATTTGTCCAACTGGTAGTTCTGGGGGTAGGCAAACAGGTCCATTTCTGGAGTTCCCCATTTGTTTCTCAAGAGGTTGAATATTTTTGGTTTCAATTTCCACTCGTGTGGGTCCATGAGATTTCTGCTTAGTTCATCTGCCAGTGAATTTAGTTTGCCTGGCAGGAACTGAGCTTGTAGGTGCACTTGGTAGCTCAAGGCTGTGTCCCACAGAGCCATGGCTAGTCTGAAGAGAGGGTACGAGTGGGTTTCCCCCTGCTTGTTTATGTACCACATAACTGTGGTATTGTCTCTCTTTACCAATAATTGTACTGGAAGGATGGGGTCCTTGAAGGCTGTCAGGGAATTCTGTACAGCTAATATTTCTTTTTAGTTGATATGCAGGTGCATCTGACTCTGGTTCCATTTGCCCTGAATCCACTGCCCTGCCAAGTGAGCCCCCATGCATAGTCTGATCAGTCTGTAGTCAGGGTTTGGGCGGCAGGGTGTAGACTGAAAGAGAGCCCCTTGATGAGGCGGCAGGCCTCTGCCCACCAAAGGAACTCTGTTTTTATACAAGGAATGATAGGAATCATTGATTCCAGGTCCTGAGAATGTTGACACCATAGGCTCTTTGGATACCCTTGTAGTTTCCTCATATGCAGTCTTGCATATGGAATTAGTAGAATGCAAGAGGCCATGAACCCCAGGGCTTGCAGGATTTTCCTTGCAGATAGCTGGGTCTTTGTGGCCAGTAGTTTGAAGTAGGCTGTCAAACTTGTTTCTCTGGCGTCAGGTAAGTCATCTGGGAAGTTGTGTTCAAGCTTGCTCCCAGGAATACAATCTGTTGGCAGGGTACTAGATGAGATTTCTTTTCGTTTAAGGTGTACCCCAGCGAGGTTAGGAGTTTCTTTACAAATGCCAGATGTTTTAATAGCATGTCCTGGCTTTCTGCCTGAATCAGACAAATCGCCCAGGTATGGGTATATTTGAATATTTCTCTGCTGCAAAATGCAATGGCTGGAGCAAGACACTTTGTGAATACCCTGGGCGCAGTAGATAAGCCAAAGGGAAGTGCAGAGAACTGATGGTGCATGGAGCCTGCTCTAAAGCATTGGTATTTCCTGCAAGATTCCCTTATTGGAACGTGTAGGTAAGCTTCCTTTAAGTCTAAGGTTGCCAACCAAGCATCTTTGCCTAGAATAGGAAGCAGCTGTTTAAGTGTTAGCATTTTGAATTTTGGGATTACCAAAAAGGTGTTTAGAATAGAGAGGTCCAGGACAGGACGCCAGGAGCTGTCTTTTCTGGGTACCAGGAAAAGTCTTGAGTAAAAGCCTTGCCCCCTTTCTTCTGCTGGGACAGGTTGAATAGCTCTGATACTTAGAAGAGGGAGAGAACCTGTTGTTGAGCCTCTGCCCACTGATTTGGGGTAGGTCTGGCCAACCGTTTGGGGTTGGTAAGGTGTAGAAGTGGAATCTGTATCCTTGGAAAACTACATTTAAAACCCATTTGCCCTGGGTAATGAGTTCCCAGTTTTTTGCATGCAGGGCAAGCTTTCCTCATAAGGGAGCAGGCAAGTTGAGCAGGGCTTGGAAGGGTTAAGTCATTGTGACATTTTTCCATAGGAGGGTGGTCTTACTACTTCCAGCTTTGGAAGTGGGAGACCCCCACTGCTTAGGCCTGTGTGTAGCCTGAGACTGTAGCCTAGGTGGTCTGCTGTTCCTGGGTTTGGACTGAGAAGGCCTGGAAGAGACTGGAAAGGACCAATTCTTAGAAGGCCAATGCCTACTAAATCTGGGAGGCTGTACTTGCAGGAAATCTTTAACAGTTTGCATAGATTTAGCTTTTTCCTCCATCTTTTTAAGGACTTCTTCTTTGTTGCCAAACAGGCGGTCTTGGTTTAAGGAAGCATCCAATAATTTAGCTTTAACATGATCTGGCAAGTTTTGCTCCTTAAGCCAAGCATATCTTCTAAGTACAGACCCAGTGACAGCAGCCCTGAAAATGCTTCTAAAGAGTCAAAAACACATTGCAAAGTCTGTTTACCAACTTGTTCAGCAGAATGCATTAAATCCTTTAATTCTTTATGTTCAGCGCAGTCAGGATTCAACAACATTTTCTGTTTAATTTTTTTTTTTATATATTTGTTAACCGAGAAAGTCCGACTTGGAACGAGCCAATTTTCAGTGGAGGCCTGGGGAGAAATGCTCCAGACACGTGTGTTTATAACATGGGAGGAAACCAGAGCACCCGGAGGAAACCCACACAAATGCAGGAGGGACATGCAGACTCTGCACAGAAAGCACCCCAGCCGAGAATCAAACCGGAGAACCTCTTGATGTGAGGGGACAACGTTACCGCTGCACCACTGTGCCGTCCCGTTTAAGTAGTCCCATAATATGCTGCTGATACTTTAACATATGAAACTGGCAATTTAAGGCCCTAATGGCCAAAGTAGCAGAAGTGTATATCTTCTTACCCCATCTGTCCAAGGCCCTGGAATCTATCAGAGGGGGATAGGGTTTTTTTGCAGCAGTAGCCTTAATGCCTTTTGGTCCTTGGGAAATGGTCTCTGGATCAACAGTAGGATTCTCGAAGAGGAACTTGTGAGAGTCAGGTGCTCTTTAATACCGGTCAGGTTTTCTTGGAGCTGGAGGTAAAGTGTCTCGGGATAGGCTAGATTCCAAGAAGGCATCATCTACAATGTCCTGAACAGGAGGGATAGCCAAAGTCCTGTGTTGAGGGAGGAGTAAGAATTCCCCAAGCCTCTTTTTGGAGTCAGAGTAAACCTGACTTTCCCAGCGGAAATGCTCCATAAGAGTATGCAAGGTTTCACCAAAAGAAAAATCTTCTGGAGGGGAATCAGAGGGAATGGAATCCTCTGCATCAGAATACTCATAGGTAGATAAGGGCAAATCCTGGTAATCAGAAGCAACAGAAATTTCAGAATCCTGATCAGAAAAATCAGAAGGAAAATCAGTTCTAGGTCTCAGAGGGGGAAGGCTGGCTTCCCCTAATTAGAGTAATAAGGTCTTCAGACATTCTACGCATTTGTTTTTTAGGCATATGGGCCTGACCATGTGGTTTGGATGTCGGTTTTTTAGGCGTGGGTTGAGTTTTAGGCCTTGATGAAGAAGATGACGTTGGTTTGAAATGCGAATCTGTAGGCCTGAATACACCCTCAGAAGCTGTTGCCTGCACAGCGGCTCCAAACACATCCAAGGTAGAGACATCTGCAGGTTCCATATTCGAAGCATCTCGCGGCATACCGGACTCCAAATGGGTCTCAGTAGAGGCCTGCAAATCTGAAGTAGCTGGTATCAGGGGCTGCGAAAGCACCTCACTGAGTACCGACGAACAGCCGACCAGCTTAACGGCAGCATCGTCGGCAGTTTTGGACCTATGTGGTCTATCTCTACGTTTTTTCGTAATATCGGTAGTTGGATGGCTTACCGAAGCCATTTCTGGATAGTTAAACCAAGTACCAAAATAATTTGCTGCGAAAATGGACCGACGAATAGTTCAGGGATTGAATAAGGCACAAAACCGACAGCGAGGGACATCGTGGTCTGGGCCTAAGCAAGGAATGCCATACGAATGAAAATCTTTATGAGGTATTTGCTTTCCACAAGTAAGACAATTGTTAACTTTTACTGACATTGGTTAAGAGAAAAAAAGGAATCCACATCGGGGTACTTAGCTTTTTTGAAGATTTCGGTTCTGAAACTCGAAAATGAAAATTTCAGGAGTCGAACAACCGGCACTTGCGAACTGCTTATGCTTCGGACACTGCGCGGCAAGAAAGACTGATGTAATGGTGTTGGCTGCAAGTTTTATACCCCTGATGACCTGACGTCATGGAAGGAGAGACAACATCCGATGCAGGAATCCAAGACTCTGGTATTCAGGCCGGCTGAGGGCTACCTGCAGGCAGATAACCCAAATGTAATGACTGCAACAATGAAACACGAAGAACATCCCTGTAATACCTATCAGGTTTTCTGGGGGCAGGAAGAACAGAATTAGAAGTTAAAGAATTTTCCATGAAGACATCATCCACAACTTCCAAAACTGGAGGTATAGCCAGAGGCTTATGCTGTCGCAAATCCAAAAATTCCCGGATTCTTTTCTTAGACTGAGGAAAATCCTGACATTCCCATTTAAAGTGTTCCCTAAGAGTATTCAAAGTATTCCCAAAGGAAAAATCTTCTGGAGGGAAGGCAGAAGGGATAGAGTCCTCAGCATCAGAATCCTCAAAGCCAGAAAAAAGTTGAGAATTTCCTTCTTCACCAGCAGTCATACTGGAAATCTCAGAATCTGAGACAGACAAATCATCAGGAGATAATTCCCTAAGCCCTCTTGGAAGGGGGGGGGATGAGAGCCCCTAATCAGGGAAAGAAGATCACCAGCCATCTTTACCAACTGGGACAGGAGAGGAGGCCAACACCTGCTTGTGAGTAGGTTTGCGGCTGGAATGTTTACTAGCAATCCGGAGGGACTCGAGATGCCTAGCTACTGCAGAAGTCTGAACTAAGGTAGTCAGGTCTGATTCTGGTCTCATGTCGAAAAGAAGAGGCGTCAGAAGCTGGTGCCTGCATAGCGGCTCCAGACCCATCTGAGGCAGCAACAGGCGGTGGGTCTGAAGATGAAATAGCAGTCTGTGGCATGGAGGACTCCGTAAAGGTCTTGGCAGAGGCCTGCGGCTGAAAATCTGCGAACTGCAGGGGCTGCGAAAGCACCTCACTGACTACCGCTAGGCTGGCAACCAATTTCACTGGTGCGTCGTTAGCAGATTTAATCCTAGGCCTGTTGTGGTCCTTGTCTTTGCGTTTCCTAGGAATATCCGAAGTCGGGAGACCAGAAGACGCCATACCGACAAACTTAGGCCAGACTCCAAAATGCTAATACAAAATCTTAGCTCTACGGTGTATGGTATGCGGGTTAAAGGAAGCACAGAGATCACAATTAAGGATGTCGTGCTCAAAGCCCAAACAAATTAAACAATAGGAATGGAAATTATGGTGCGGAATCTGTTTTCCACAGGCAAGACAGTTATTACCTTTATCTGACATTCATTAAAGCAAGAAAAGAGTATCCCCAACTGGGTATTTATCTGAAGGCGTCTTCAACTTGGTAGTCGGAAAGCAAAAAGAAGGTAAACAGCCGACCGGCACACACTAGTGCGAATTGCATCTGCTTCGGGCTCCACGGTAAGAAAGACTGGGGAAATGGCATCGGCTGCCTCCCTTTATACCTGGCATTCTGACATCAGTTTTACAGCAGACGTCACATACCAAGGACACTGGTATTCTGGCCGACTGAGGGTTACTGGGAGACGGATAACCCATATGTGAGGACTGCAACAGTGAAACACGAACATCATCTAAGTATATGAGATTTGGGAGATGCAGATTGAGAGGTGAATATTTAGTACAGTGCACAGTGATGGAAACTAGATTCATTTAAGGACCTGTGTATATGGGTATATCCAGCTTTGACTTTTTTTCTGATCGTAGAAAACAACTGATTAATTACAACTTTAGAACTATAAGTTGTATAAAAAGATTTATAAAGTCTAAGAAATGATTTGACACAAGCTACAATACGGAACAATATGGAAACCTTATAAGAAAATGAGCAAGAGCAGATCGGAAAGAGTACAGTGGAAATATCAAGGGCATCCACGGGTGTCAACATTTAAATTATGAAAGACTAAATATCTGAACTTGTACAGTCTCTCATACAGATATTTAAGACAAGACCGTATTCAGGTACAATGTTTGAGTTTATCAAATAGTAGTACAGAATCATCAGACAACCTATGTAGAAGATTATAAAGGAATGAAAGGTGTACTAACTGGCTGGCTGAGGGAGTAGTTGATGCTTGGAAGACAAAATATATTAAAGCAATAACTAGTTTAGATATGTTTAACAACAACCTGGAGTCTTAAGGAGATAACGGCTTTGGTAAAATGGCAGGCTGGAAGGCATTACTGCCAGGGTCTAAAATCTTTGTAGGTAAAGGGGGGGGGTCTTATGTGGTTGAGCAAGCTGTTACTTAAAGTAATACTGTATATTTAGTGATGAGAGGATGTAGGAATAGGCCTATGTATTTGCCATTATGATAAATGCTGCCAGTAAAACTAGCACTACTGCCACATGACCCCCAGAACTGCAAAAAATGATGAGTAGTATTACTGATAAAAGAATCTGAGTCCATGATTGAAATAATTAATCTGATGGACAGTCTAGCATGACTATGCACCACACAACAATGGCCAACAGCGCATACGAAGAACACCATATAACTTTTAATCAAATCAATGTTTAGTAAAGGAAAGTATGAGTACTCGTACAATAATCACTTTGTAGAAAAATGAATTTGTTTTGAAAAACAGTTGAGACATCAGAACATACAATAAAAAGTACAGTTTTGTACCTACCATAAATGTAGATGTTCGAAGATCCACATTGCTGCAGTCCTTACACTTGGGTAGTCCGCTGTCCTCGGTCGGCCCGAATATCAAAGTATAAGGCTGACGTCGGTCAAGGCGCATTAGACTGACATCAGGACGTCAGGGTACAAATGCGCATGACCGACGTCATATCCTCAGTCTTTTCTTGCCCCAGATGTCAGAAGACCCCAAAAAGAAAGGTCAAAACCAAAAGACAGCAACCAACCAATCCACCACCCTTGCACTAATAATATGTACAATATATACAATAAACACAATATTTACAACCCAACCCACACAACCGCCTCTAACTACAGAGGGAAGGAGGAGGGTATTGACTGCAGCAATGTGGATCTTCGAACATCTACATTTATGGTAGGTACAAAACTGTACTATGTTCTTCATCTCACATTGCTGCAGTCCTTACACTTGGGTAGAATCCCAAAGCAGAGGTAAGGGAGGATGGCAAAACTATAAAGCAGCAGGAGCTGCCAAAATGCCCTGTAAAATAGCAGTGGCAAAACCAGCCCTAGATTTAGAGTAAAGTGGAAGGTGATAATGCTTAGAGAAAGTATGCACTGAACTCCAAGTAGCTGCCTCCAAAATATCTTTAGTTGCCACCCCCCTTAAAAGCTGTCAAGTGGCAGTAGCCCTAGTGGAATGAGGCCTAATCCCAGCTGGAATCTCCTTACCATGATGGGAATAACAGAAAGCAATGCAAAACCCAATCCACTTAGAAATAGTTTGTTTTGACACAGGCTTGCCCTGAGAACTCAAAGCAAAAGAAACAAATAACTGCTGAGACTGCCTGAACCCTTTAGTTCTGCTCAAATAATATCGCAACTGCCTGTGTACATCTAAAGTGTGCAAAATCTTTTCCCCTTTATTTTGGGGATTTGCATAAAAAGTAGGCAAATGAATAGTTTGGTTTAAAGCCACACTAGAAACCACTTTAGGCATAAAGGAAGGATTAGTACGCAAAGATACCCTATCCTTATGGAAAATTAAGAAAGGCTCAACTGCCATAAGGGCCTGTAATTCAGAAACCCTTCTTGCAGAGGTAATGGCCAACAAAAAAGCAGTCTTCCATGATAAATATTTCAACTCGGCAGTAGCTGCAGGCTCAAAAGGTTGCAGAGTGAGTTTCTCCAACACAAAATTGAGATCCCAAGCAGGAGTAGGAGCTCTACGTGGGGGTCTTATATTCTTTGCCCCTCTAAGAAATTGCTTGAACAAAGGATGAGAAAACAATGGTGGGTCACAGTCATAGTGAGCAGAAATTGCTGCAGCATGAACCTTAATAGAAGAGAAGGACAAACCTTTGTGTCCAGTAACTCAGTAAGATATTGAAGAGCCACACTTAAATTAGGCTCAGAAACATCAAATTCCTTTGCTGCACTCCAAAATAAAAATCTCTTCCATTTATCTGCGTACACTTTCCTTGTACTAGGCCTTCTGGCTTCCAAAATAACATTCAAAACTCGCTGTGGAAGTTGAGACCCTCCAGGGTTCAAAACAGAATATGCCAGGCTGTTAGGTGAAGAGAGTGAAGTTTGATATTGAGTAAATGACTGTTCTCCTGAGACAGCAGGTGTGGAATCAAGGCAAAGGCCATGGAGGCTCCCGTACCAGACTTCTCAGTAAAGGGTACCAGTGCTGTCGAGGCCAATCTGGAGCTATTAAAATCATCCTTGGCTTGTCCTGTCTGACCTTTAGGAGTACCTTTGGGAGGAGAGGCAGAGGTGGAAAGGCATACACATGAAGATTGCTCCAATTGAAAGAAAGAGCATCCACTTTCCAGGCTGTGTGATGAAACCTTTTTGTGCAAAACTTTGGCAGCTGGTAGTTTAGTGGAGAAGCGAACAGATCTATGTCTGGAGTTCCCCATGACACTGTCAATTTCTGAAATACATGAGGATCCAATTTCCACTCATGGGGATCCATTATTCGTCTGCTCAACACATCTGCTAAGGAGTTCTGTGCTCCCGGCAGAAACCTTGCCTGAAGATTTAGCTGTAAACTGAGAGCAGTCTCCCACAAAATCATTGCTTGCCTGCATAGAGGATAAGAATGTGTTCCCCCTTGCTTGTTGATGTACCACATGACAGTTGTGTTGTCTGTTAGAATCAACACCTGCCCTGGAAGAAGTAAATCCTTGAAAGCTATTAATGCAAATTGGACTGCTAACATCTCCTTCAGGTTGATATGTAGATGTTGTAGTCTGGCAGGCCACGTGCCTTGTATCCACTTTCCATTTAGATGAGCTCCCCAAGCTTTGTCTGAGGCATCTGTCGTTAGAATCTGACTCGCCTCTGGCCGGGTCACAGAGAGTCCCTTGTTTAGGTGACATTCCTGAGCCCACCACAAAAATTCCTTTTGAATGCAAGGTATTATCTGAATGACAGTGTCCATATCCTGGCAGTGCTGTGTCCATACATTTTTGAGATACCATTGTAACTTCCTCATATGCAGTTTGGCATTGGGAAGCACCAGAATACAAGATGCCATGAACCCCAAGGCTTGAAGGACTGTCCTTGCAGTCAGCCTGGACTGATGAGACAATTGATGGAAGTAAAGTGAAAGATTCTTTTGTTTGTCCGGGGTCAAAAAGGCCATCTGGGATGCTGTATTCAGTCTTACACCCAGAAAGCACATGTCCTGAGAGGGTACTAGACTGGACTTTATTTCGTTCACAGAATACCCCAGGCATCTTAGCACTGCTATCACATATTGCAAATGATGAAGAAGTTCGTCACTTCCTTGAGCCAGAATCAGGCAATCGTCCAAATAGGGATAAATCTGTATTCCTTTTAGCCTGAAGAAAGCTATCACTGGAGCCAGAACTTTTGTGAACACTCTGGGTGCAGTAGATAAGCCAAAGGGCAATGCAGAGAACTGATAATGAGAAGTCCCAGCCCGAAAACGCAGATACTTCCTGCAACTTAGTCTGATAGGAACATGAAGGTAAGCCTCCTTGAGATCCAGAGTTACCATCCAGTGATCTTTGCCCAGCAGAGGTAAAAGCTGTTGTAACGTCAACATTTTGAACTTGGGAATGTCCAGATAAGTGTTGAGGATAGATAAATCCAAAATTGGTCTCCACGTGTTCCCTTTCTTTGGTACTAGGAACAGGCGAGAATAAAATCCTAGGCCCACTTCTGGCAGAGGGACCGGCTGTATGGCCCCTATTTGAAGTGGCAGAGAAATTTGTTTGTGAGCCTCTATTCTTTGTTGAGGAGGAACGTCCGACATGCCTTTGAAAGGAGGCAAGGTATGGAAGTAAAACTTGTAACCTTGGTGTATGATATCCAATACCCATCTGTCTTGGGTAATTAAACTCCAATTTTCCTTGAAAAGTGCCAACCTTCCTCCCAAAGGAGCTGCCAGACGAGAAGGCTCTGGCAGCTGAAAAGGTAGGTCATTGGGTCTGTTTACGAAAGGACTGAGCCCTGCCCTCACCCGAAGACTGTGCAGGTGAACTCCCTGTTCTAGGCCTGAAAGAGCCCTGAGCTCTGCCCCTACCACGTCTAGATCTACCCCTAGACTGGGAATCATAAGAAGGATACGTCCACCCCTTGGTAGGCCAATTCCTACTAAACTTCGGAGGCTGAACCTGCAAAAAATCTTTAACAGTCTGCATAGACTTAGCCTTGTCTTCCATTTTCTTTAAGACTGCCTCCACAGGTGAACCAAACAACACATCAGACTGTAAAGCAGCATCTAAAATCCTTGTCTTAACATGGTCAGATAAATTCTGATCCCTCAGCCAGGCGTGCCTGCGAAGAACTGACCCAGTAGCAGCCACCCTAGACGAGGCCTGTACAGCATCAAAACCACATTGCAAAGAATGCTTACCCACCTGTTCAGAAACATGTACCAAATCCTGTAATTCCTTACACGCAATGCCTTCTGCCAGAGCATCTACCTTAGACTTCAATTGAGAAAGTAAATAGTTTTGGTATTTCAACATGTGAAACTGGCAATTCAAAGCCCTCATAGCTAAGGTGGAAGAAGTATAGACTTTCTTTCCCCATCTATCCAAAGCCCTGGCCTCTTTATCTGGAGGAACCGGATTTTTTACAACAGAAGCCTTGACACCCTTAGGCCCTTGACTAACAGTTTCTGGGTCCGCCCTAGGACTCTTAAAAAGATATTTATGAGCTTCAGGTACCCTGTAATACCTATCCGGTTTAACAGGAGCAGGAGGCAAAGAATCAGGATTAAGAGAAGCCTCTGCAAACACATCTTCCACAACATCCAGAACAGGAGGTATAGCCAAAGGCCTATGCTGGGGTAAAAACAAAAATTCCCTAAGCCTTTTCCTGGAATCAGAGAAGTCCTGACCTTCCCACTTAAAATGTTCCCTCCTGGAAAGAAGAGTCTCTGAAAAAGAAAAATCCTCTGGAGGAGAAGCGGAAGTAGTAGAATCATCCATATCAGAATCAGAATAAGGAGAATACTCCTGCAAGTCTTCAGCCGAAGACTCTGAAACATCCGAAGCCTGCTCAAAACTCCCCAACTCTGGTTCCACCCTAGGCCTCTTATCAGGAGGGGGCAAAGAACCTCTTATTAAAGTAATTAAATCTTCTGCCATTTTAAGCATGTGCTTCTTGGGCACAGATCCTGATGAACTAGGAGTGACACCAACAGAAGCTAAACCTGGCCTGCCTCTGGGAGAAGCCTTGGAAACAGAAGGAGAGGGCCTAACCACCCTAGGAAGGGAGGGGAGTACAGTAACCTGAGAAGCCCCTTCAGCCTGACCTGCCTCCTGAGAGGCCACATCCTGCAACAACAAAGTCTCCCCCTGGGACTCCAGAGAAACCTCCGGTGGAACCCCGGTTCCACCGACACCTCCAAAGAACCGGCGTCCGGTACGGACGACTCTTCTTGCCTGGGCTTAGCTGCTTTGTCTTTGCGCTTCTTCGAAGAAGCGGGCGTCGGAGCATCCGACGGCATATTATAATTGCACCGCTTCCCGAAGACTAACCTGGCACAATCTAACCTTCGCTAATAGTGCGCTTATTGACCCTAGCACAAGAGCGACACCCAACAACGACGTGCTCAGGCCCCAATCAAGGAATACACAAAGTATGATAATCTCTATGCGGTATCTGTTTCCCACAAGAAATACAGTTATTCACTTTTTCTGACATCCGTAAACCACTGAGGCAAGAAAAACTAAAATATTCCCCAACGGGTACTTAGCCAACTTTGATTCGGTCTGAAACTCCGAATTCGAAAAATTTCAGAACGCCGAACGGCACTTGCAACGCTGCTTCTGCATCGGACCATGCGGCAAAAAAGACTGAGGATATGACGTCGGTCATGCGCATTTGTACCCTGACGTCCTGATGTCAGTCTAATGCGCCTTGACCGACGTCAGCCTTATACTTTGATATTCGGGCCGACCGAGGACAGCGGACTACCCAAGTGTAAGGACTGCAGCAATGTGAGATGAAGAACATCTAATATTACTTTCCTTTCCGTTAACTGTGAACTTGTCAATCTCTTGAGAAGAAGACTGAATCAATACATGCTGCAGCAGGCATTCCTTTCATTTAGTGCTTAAATTTCTGCCTGAACAACTATCAAACAATGAACAGTCCGGGTCCACCAAGGATATCTCTGAAAAACACAGTTGTGTGCGACTAAAAACACAAACAACTTCCATTTCAAACATTTTCTTTACGACATTACAATTAACAGCACAGCTTCAGTTAAAAATTAGGCAGAGTGGAGATATGCTGCCACTCAACAAAATCAACGTAAAGAAATTATCAGGGTAAAAATACTTCTCTAAAAATTAATGAAAATATCTACTGTACAATGACAACAGGTCATGTACCACATAGCAAAACCCACAGGTAACACTGCATGCATCAAGTATCATCCAAGTGATTTTTTTTTTACTAAAGGTACCACTACTTGAATGTTACAGCTCATAGTTGCAGACTACAGGCTACTTCTTTGCCTGCTGAGCAGTGTACCATGTACAAGCTTGACGCATGGGGACCCATTCTTCTGCCATCGGCTGGCCACCATCACTACAGTCACTAGTGAAAGGCAATATAGCGGTAGCTACATTGCCATCATGGGGCACTTGAGCACCACAAACACACAATCAAGTTGTAAAGATCTGCATGCATTAACATAGCCATTCTGCACAGCACCCCCAGACATGTCCAGGCAACAGAAATGGGCCTTCAACATGTCAAAAACCGGTTCAATGACCATTCGTGTCTGGGACAGGCTAGTGTTGAAGCTTTTCTCAGCAGTTCCCTAGGGTTACAGATTGATGTCTTCAGTCTAGGTTCGACTGGGGAGATGCATCACTTGGAAAGAAAATCTCCCTTCTTTTGTCCCTCTTTTTTAATCCTTCACAATACATTTAACAAATTATACCTACTGAGATTATGAATAGGAAAACTTCAAACTTAACAAGGTGACCATGGGATATCCTACTATGAATGAAGAGGTGGTAGAGTGAGTTTGTCAGATGTGAAAATCATGGGGAATTGCCAAGATGCTGGGCTGATACATTGGTGATGCACTCCCTTTCATCACACACACTACCTTGCAGTTGATGAAATGATAGCCTTTCTTGCTCTGGTACTGCTCCTCCAACAGTACTAATGGCAACATGGGTGCAATCTATCACATCAAAATCCTCAGGAAATCATGCCATTGTATACAAGGCACTCATGGTTCTGGCTCAGTCCTGCGGCAACACTGGCAGATAATTACACTGAGCCATATGTGCAAAGAAAATATTGGAGAACTGTTGAAGTATCCTCGAGGCAGAAGCCAGATAGACATCCGTGTCCCTAGTTCATTGCTGGAAGATCCCCACAGCGAGGGTGAGACATACCCTGGTATCCACAGGTATAGGATAACCATGCTGCGTCTGATTCTCATCTATGGGCCATACAAACTCCTTAAAGACCTTAATATATCCCTTGTCCACTCTACATCTGTCAGGAATTTCTTGCTAAGCAAAGTTAAAATTAGTCAGTCTTTGCCTATATCTGTGCCTTATCAGCCACTGAGCATCAACAGACGCTTGTGGTTTTCATGTGACTGAGATAAGCAGCTCACACCAGGAATTAGCCATAAGAACTACAGAAAGCATCTTCAATTACAAAGTAGATTTTGTAAATCATATGTGCGCACAGCACTGAAGTGCGCAAAAACTTGCCTTGAATCGCAAATAGGCAGGAAAACTTGCAAAAGATTGTTGGACAAGTTTCTGATATTCCTCATTTACATGCCATTACAGTTTCACTGCTGGCTAAACTGTCTCCACCTTAGTGCAACAGATGTCTAAGAATAGTGAAAATGTTGCACTTAGGTGCATGCTGTGTAAATTCTTGGTACACAAACATAACTGCTATGGATACCACTCCATGTCTCAATTTCTCTGGTTGTTACTTCATCCCATTTCATATTCTGTACATTGCAGCTTCTTACTGTTTCTTTTAATTCTTCTATCCATCGAGTATCTTTATGTTCGACATGTTCCTTATAACTCTCTCTTTCGGCTTTTCCCAATTAGGGGTCGCCACAGCGGATCACTTTGTCCGCTCATGATTGGCAGTGGAGTTTTTACGGTGTCAAGTTGCCTGCCCAGCGACCCAACCTTCTACTGAAGGCACACACACGCACTCACGCCTAGGGCCAATTTTAGCATGTCCAATCCACTTGCAGCATGTCTTTGGGGATGTGGGAGGAAACCGGAGCACCTGGAGGAAACCCACACGACCACAGGGAGGACATGCAGATTCCGCACAGAAGACACCCCAGCCGAAGATCGAACCAGAGAGCCTCTTGATGTGAGGTGACAATGCTAACCGCTGCACCACCGTGGCCGCCCAGCATGTTCTTTATAACTACTACTCCAAAATGTACCTATTTCTTATTTTGGTATTATTTCTCTTGATTTGGCTTGGTTTCCAAATTATCTATAAAACTTAAGTCATCAATGAATTGTTCACATTTTTATTTTCCTTTACATTTATCTGCATACCTTCTAAACTTTTCTGCTTGTGCTGATATTTATTTATTTATTATTGGAAATCGTGCATGATAAGTACCAGTCTGTTTTAATACTGTATGTTGTTTTTACCACATTTCTTTTTCTAAGAATTTGTGACTAAATGTTCCCTTTTGGTAGTGGTAGTTTGCATCTTAGTTGCTTTACAGCTTTCTGTGTTTGATGTTTCCATGGAGGCATTCTCCTTGTTCCCCATCCTTTCCTGCTTTACATTTTTGTGACAGCACCAACTTATTAATTTAGTAGCACGATAATACATTCTGTTTCTGTTATATCACCCAAATTTCTCTTAATCCTGATTACTTTATCTGTTTTACCAGTCCTCTATTTCTTTTATCTACCTTAATGTCTATCCATCTATTAAATTAAGCAGGTCTTACCTTAGATCATTTTCTTATGGACTGAGATCATCTTCTTTGCTCCCTATTTCCTACCCTTTCCCTTGCTGTGCAATTCTAAATGAACTTTAATGCAAACCTTCTACAGAAGGTTCCATAACACTGCCCTGTGACATATCTTTTTCTGATGCACCCTGCTCAATCTGTGGCCTCACTGACCTATAACACTGAAATATATGTTATTAGTTTAGCTGCACAATAACATATCCTATTTATGTTGCAACACAATCATTTTCTTAACAGCCCTGACTACTTTGGTCATCTGTTTTACCAGTCTTTTAACATTATGGGTCTTGTTTACTTTTTGTAATCTATTCCTTTCATCTGTTTTAATGTGTGCATCTACCTCTATTAAATCAAGTAGGTCTTTCCACAGATTCCCCCTCTGAGGCTGGCATTCAACTAACAAATGTGGTTATTCCATGTACCTACTAATAATGCTTAATTGGTATACAAAGATGTGACATGACATGGTTTGATTAGCTCTGATGAAGTCTTACTCTAAGATGTAAGTGTGCATCATAAAGCTTTTGCAAAAACCCAAAGTCTCTGTTTTAATTACAGAAGAGGAAAATTTAACTGCAGCACATATCTGAATAGCGTGAAAAGCTCCAACAGCAGTTCTACAACAGGGTAAGAGAGCAGGGCAAAAGGGAAAAAGGTTAGACCTGTAATCCAGCAGAAAATCCAAACAAGTCTAATGCCTGAAGTCTCCAAACTCGTTACATATACTTCACTGTAGCAACACACCTTCCCTAATTAAAAACTGTTGATTAGCTATGACCGCAGGAAAGGGCACAGTAAAACTTTGGAGGTGGTATCAACTGCATTTTCCCATTTATACATAGGGAGTGACAGAGTCAGACATATGCCTTTTTGGCAGTCAGGTCTGCCTACCTCAGGTCTTCTCTTATGCAGTCAATCGGTTTCTTGGCTGATGTCCTTGTCTCCCCATCTTTTTCCTGTCTCTCCAAAACCTTCTTTACCATACTACCCCTCTGATCATCTGCACATGTGGCAAAACCACCGTAATCTGTTCTTGACCATCTCTGTAATTGGGGCTACTTTGGCTTCTGCTCTGATGTCCTCCTGTCAGTCTGTCCTAAGGCTCTGACTCATCTAAATTACCAAGTTTACTCAACTGCTCTGTCTTCACTGCCCAGGTTTCTGGCCATACAGAACCACTGGATATACCACTGATTTGTACATCTTATTTTTCACCTTCTTTGGCATTTTTCTCTCACACACTACGGCTGGCAATTGGTGCCAGTTCACTGTAGCACCTCATAGGCTGATAGGTGTTTACTAGGCTAATGACCACAAGGGCCTTTTTAAGCCTAGCCATGCATCCCAAATCTCTGACACGTTCTAATACCCATGATAACTGTAGGCATGCGCCTGGGAGATGAACCATTTACAGGTGTCCATTACAGACATAGGTGCTAAACCAGGGATGAATTTCCAGTTTCCCATCTAATTGTCCAAGTTGCAGTTGAATGGGGTTAGGGAGGAACTCTGTTTCACATGGATGGGGAGCCTGTTCCACAGAAAGGGTAGTCTCTGGGATACATACCCATCTTTCCAACAGGTCCTATTTATATCACAGGCAAGGTTTAAGTCTTTAGAATGGGTAATTCTGGCGCTGTTTTGTGGATATGCAGGAGGTCCATCAAAGTGGGATCTGACTATGCCCTGTACGCCAGGCACAGATCTCACCCGTTTCTAGCTTTGACCTTCTCCTCCTCAATACCTCCCACATACTAAAAGCTGTTCCACCACAATTTTAAGTTTCTTAGACTTCTTTGCTTTGTTGCCATGCTCTTTCTTGTCTTTACACTATTTCTTCCTGTGTATCTTCTTTTGCTTTCTAGTCCTCAATCATTTGTCGGAGTTCCTGTTCAAAAGTTTGATTGTAGTGTTAAATCATTAATAAACATTAGCTTTACTGCTCCACCTGACCTGCTTGCTGGGGAAGTCCATCACCAGTGTGAACAGCAGTGGACTCAGAGGTGAGACCTGATGTACACCTACTCCACTGGCAAAGCCTCGCAAGTACAAACATTGTTTGTACTTTTGCAGTGGACTACTGTACATAGCTTGCACTAAATCTACCCCTTTTTTCAAGAACTTCGAACCATCACATGACAACCCAAATCAGTTCTCTTTGAACTTTATATGCTTTCTCAAAGTGTAAGAATGAGTAGTTGGACTCCTTCCTTACCTTAAGCATCTCATCTATCGGTCCCACCAGAAACACTGAGTCAGTTGTATTGTATCCTGATATGAATCTGAACTGTTCATCTCCTATTTTACTTTCCACTAGTCTGCTTATTTGCATATCACTGTAGGATCACAGGAAGTTAACTAGGCTATTGGCCCTGACGCCCTTACAAGACTAGCGAAAAATTTAGCCCATGTTCCAACAAGTCAGCACCCTATATGCCACTGTTCAGCAGGGACACAGGTAGAATCCCAGGGGTGTATTTTCTGTTCCTCATCCAGTTATCCAGGTTGTGCTTAAAAAGGTTTAATGAAGTACTCTGCTTTATGTGGAGAGGGAGTTTATTCCACAAAGGGGGAGTCTCTGGGACACACATCTGTCCCATCAACAAGTCTTATCGATGTCGCAGAGCAGGTTGAGTTTGCTTGTGCACGTTACTCGAGTGGAGCCTGACTTGTGGATATGCAGCAGTCTCATCAGGGCGGAGTCTGAGATTGCAAGGTTTGATTCTCACTAAGTGAAATTAGCTAGGCTTAAAACAGCTCACAAGGACAGTTAGCCTAGTACTTACCTATGAACCCTTGTATGCCAGACAGAAGTCATCTCTGAGGAGTCTCTGTAGGAAACTGAGTAGAGGGACAGGGCTTTTAGCCTGTGTAGGGTGGATGCTTGAGGCCCCGGATTCTCTGGGTGAGGAATCTCTGTGGTCTCTCCAGCTGCTGCATGTGCTTTGTGAGGTACATGCCGAAAGGAGCGCTGTACTCAATGCCCCTTTCGACATGTGCCTCAAAAAGCACATGGTGTATCTAGCACTTTCATGCAGTATGACAGGAGATACCTCTGCAGTGCACACAGTTGTGAATATCCCCTTTGTTTTTTACACTGGCACTAAAATGTTTATTCTCCAGTCATCTGGGATACACCTGCCTCCATATTACAGTGAGTACCCTCAAGCCTCTAACATCTTGACATTATCTGCAGTGACTTCATCGGAGTCTGCCACATTCTCTGATTCCATCTTCCTTGGTGCACTTAGTACTTCTAAGGTGGGTTAACTTCCTCCTCATTTCAGTACAGACTAAGAACATGGCAGTGCAGCTTCACAGTATGGTTTTCTTCATTTAGAAGCTTCTTGAAATACTCCTTCCATCTGTCCTTGATGACCTTTGGACTAGTTGCTGGTATACCTTAAGAATGCCATCTGCTGATTATCTTCTGTGCCATCTGCTAAGTCAATTTCTAGAAGCTGGTAGAGTTTCAATGATATCTTATTTGTCACTGTGACTACTTTCTTAGCCTCTTTGTTAGCCAACAGTTATTCCCTTCTTTGCCTGATCAGTTTTTACTACATCTCCCACTTCTTTTTGCACTCCTTTCGTTTGAACTTCTTGGACATCTAAATTCCATCATCAATTTTCCTTTTGTACTTTATTTCCACATGTTCCTTGAGTGCACATCTTGATTTATCAGTTATATACATGCTGTTTGAAATGCTGCCATTCTTTTTTGACTCAACTTATTTCCTTTTCTCTTTCTGGAGGTGCTAGAGCAGTGTACTTCCTTGAACTCTTGTGTTTTTGCTGCAGCCAACTTCTAGGTATTAATCCTAGTCTTGGTTGAGCTTTGTGCCTTCTCTGACCACTGCTTGCAGTGGACTTTGGCCAATGGTGGATTATACTGGTGACAGTTTTGCTAGGGATGACACTGTAATCTCTGATTTCACCTCAAAGTTGTTCTTCACTAGGAAGAAATTTGCCACAGTTACATACTGATGATGCTTGTAAGCGATCTTGTGACTTTCCCGCTTGGCAAATTTGTAGGTGATCTTGTGAGTGTCTTTCTTGATAAATTGTGATAGCTACCAAAGCCATCTGCTAGACAGAAGTCAAGAATAACCGCTCCATTATTCTTGCTGCCTCAACCAAGTGGACTAAGACAATTCTCACAGCCTATTCTATCTGTCCTTATTCGAGCATTCAAGAATCCCATTATCAGGACCAACTCACTTTGTTCTGCTTTATAGAGGAGCTCTTAGAACAGCTGATTGAATGCCCTCTCCTCCTCTCCATTGATGTGGGGGGTATATGCTGAGATTATGAAGCCTGCCCTGTCTTTACACTGAGGTCTTACTGTCATGAATGTCACAGATTCTGATGTTATCCCTCACATTTCAGAAGACTCCCTCTCTCAACACGATTCTCACATCATTTCTAGCCTGTCATCTCCATATACCTCTCAACTGTAGGTTCATAGGTGTTTACTAGGCTAATGACCACAAGGGCCTTTTTAAGCATAGACATGCATCCAAAATCTCTGACAAGTTCTGACACCCTTGATAAGTGTAAGCAGGGGTTTGGAAGATGAACCACTTACACATTACCTCTGTCCATTAGAGACATAGGTGCCAAACCAGGGGTGAATTTCCTGTTTCCCATCCAATTCGCCAAGCTGCACTTGAATTGGGTTAGGGAGGAACTCTGCTTCTCATGGATGGGGGGCCTACTCTAAAGACGTGGTAGTCTTGGGGATACAAACCTATCTCTCCAGCAGGACCTATTTATATCACAGGCAAGGCTTAAGTCTTTAGAACAGGAAATACTGGTCCTGTTTGTTTTGTGGATATGCAGGAGGTCCATTAGAGTGGGGTCTGACAATGCCCTATATGCCAGGCATAGATCTCTCCTCAAAAGCCTGTAGGAGACCGAATACAGGGATAGTGGCCTTGAGGCAGTCTGCACAGACAATTTATGCAAAATGTCCAGATTTTTGCCTCATACATTTGGTCTGTTTTTCATACAATTGTGGTTTTCTGGCAAATCAATGAGTGTTGAAGACAGAAAATGACAACAGATATTTGAGTTTCAGACTTCATACCCTTCAGAAAATTCATTCTAATGCAAAAACCTGTTATTCTATCAAGTTTCTCAGTCTGTAAGAGCAAAAAATTGTGTCCCTGTTTTTTGGGCCCTTGGGCCATTTATGGCTTTGCCCAGATTTCTTCCTCTAAGAGTTTGAAAGGTATGCATCTTCCTGAGCAGTAGACTACAGACCCCAGCCTAAGAGACTTTGCTGTACTAACCTTCTATGTTGCTTCCTGGATACACAGAAAATTCAGCCTCCTACCTACTATGTCATTACCAAACTGCATCTGGTCAATTAATCTATTTTCAGTGTAGCAATTCTTAGTTCATTTTTGGCAGGTTATTTAGTTTTACATCCCATTTGCTCAACAGAGCTAATTCAAGTAAACCAGTCTGCGTAAATGGAGACTGGCATGCTAGTAACTTACTGAAATCAGGGCTGTTAGCTGTTGCAGTGGGCACACACTGGCCAACAAGGGCAGGTAGAGCCTCATTCACTGTCAGCAGGGGTCCTTGGCATACACTGGAATAGGATGTGCCCTCAACCCAGTTAGTACCAGCAAATACTCGTACCCCTTCTTGGTGACATTAGTCTATGTTATCATATCACTAGAGGATACTACATAAAACAGACGCCCAAAAATGGTTGGTACACAAGAGTCATCTCCCAGTAGGCACCACCTAGAGTCTATGCTGCTGCCCAAAACATTTTTGGGTGCACTCTGATGACAGACCTCTCAAGTACAACTGGGAAGGCTGTGTTGGAACCTGGTATCTTCCATATTAGAGGATGAAATATCCAGCACGTTTTTTGCAAGGAAACCCACACTGACAGAGGGAGAACCATACAAATTCCATATAAACAGTGACCAAAGGCAGGGACTGAACCCTGGACTGTATCTGTTAAACAAAGATCTTAAATTAACCCTTATGTCTCTTAGTTATGGCATATCCATGGCAAACTAAGTTATCAATTATAGATAAACCCAAAAAGGTTAAAAAAAAAAAAAAAAAAAAAAACCCACATACTCCTTTGGCATTTATTTCCCTCTCAAAGTGGGTGTGTGAGGACAGAAATTTTATGCCACACAGTTACTGATTTTTGTGGAATAAACCTGCCTGTGTATGCAAGGTTTGCTGGTACATTAAGTACCAGGCTGGATATCTGGCTTGACAATACAGGCTATGAATTAGATAGTACAGTGTGTTGGTATGCAGTGTTGACCCATATGCCTTAACACAGAAGTCAAACTATATGAACATATATGGTCCTGAAATTAAGGTGCGCAAACTTGAGTACTAGGCTGGGACCAGCAAGACAGAGGCCAGTCAGAAGTATCTCCTGAAGCACAAATCCTGGCTTTGGCTATATATCACTGGAATACAGAACTGTTTTTGTGTGTGACATAACTATGCTGAATATGTTGCATGGGAAAGCTACACTGGTTTATGGAGCAAGCTGCAGAGCTATACAGGTGAAAGGCAGTGCACTTAAAAATGGAGTGATTGTAGTAGTAGTATGCAGTCTGTAGGTTTGAGATGATGGTAGCAGTTGCAGAATGGGTGTTTTACTGGCAAATCATTGAGTGTTGAAGACAGAAAATGACAACAGATATTTGAGTTTCAGACTTCATACCCTTCAGAAAATTCATGCTAATGCAAAAACTAGTTATTCTATCAAGTTTCACAGTCTGTAAGAGCAACAAATTGTGTCCCTATTTTTTGGCCTTTGCCCCCTTTTATTTATGGCTTTGTCCAGATTTATTCCTTTGGTTTGTGCCATTGGTGGAACAATCTTATGTGCATATGTGAAATAGTGGGGTACACAGGAGATGTGATGGAGAATGCACTTAAATAGGAGTAGACATAAGATGCATGATTAATCATAATTTGTAAAGGTATGCAGAATACAGGGTGACGTGGGATCCAGAAAAAAATAAGAAAAGAAAAAGAAAATTAAACAGGTACTAGGCATTATATGAAAGTTATACACGAGAAGGGACATATGACTATAAATATGAAAGCTAACGGGATGACTTGTGATGGGGGGCAGGAGAGAAGTGAAAGTACAGTTTTGTACCTACCATAAATGTAGATGTCCGATAGGTATGCATCTGCAGTCCTCACATATGGGTTGTCCTGCCTCAGGCAGCCCTTCGGTCGGCCAGATTCCAAAGTCTGGGTCTGGCGTCGGCCGATGTCGCCCTTTCCCCGACGTCAGAGCGCCTGGGGTATAAAAGCATCAGCCGATGCGATCTTCCTCAGTTTTTCTTGCCCCAGATGCCAGGTGCCCTCTAGGGAAGGCTAAATTTGGAGAAATGCAATAAATTCCAAACATGCACAGAAATATATATATATATATATATATATATATATATATATATATATATATAAAACAAATACACCATAATAGATAACCCCAGCTAGCTATGAGAGGGATAAGTACCCAAGAAATACCACAGAGGGGAAGGAGGGAGGGTAAACCTGACTGTAGATGCACACCTATCGGACATCTACATTTATGGTAGGTACAAAACTGTACTATGTCCTTCAAGGATGCATCTGCAGTCCTCTCATATGGGTAGAATACCATAGCCAAACTGGGGGTGGTAGAATCTATGTAAAGGATGGTGTAGCTAAAATGCCCTGCAGGACTGCCGTAGCAAAGCCTGCTCTGGATCTGGAATATAAAGGTAAATTGTAATGCTTGGAAAATGTATGCACGGAGCTCCATGTAGCAGCTTCTAAAGTGTCCTTGGTAGCCACCCCTCAAGAAGGCTGTGGAGGTGGCTGTGGCTCTGGTGGAATGAGGTCTAATGTTAGCTGGCACAGTTTTGCCATGAAAGGAGTAACAAAATCGAATGCAATTCCCTATCCATTTTGAAATTGTCTGTTTGGAAATTGCTTTTCCTTGTGCACCAGCAGCATATGCTACAAACAGCTGGTCAGTTTTTCTGTAACTTTTAGTTCTGTCCAAGTAGTAGCGCAACTGTCTGTGAATGTCCAGGGTATGCAGAAGTTTCTCCCCTTTGTTTTGTGGATTTGGAAAGAAGGTAGACAGGTGAATAGCTTGGTTCAATGAGACCCTGGATACCACCTTTGGCATAAATGAAGGATTGGTTCTCAATGAGACTCTGTCCTGATGAAAAATAAGAAATGGTTGTACTGCCATGAGGGCCTGTAACTCAGATACTCTTCTTGCTGAGGTTATGGCCAGAAGGAAGGCAGTCTTCCAAGATAGGAACTGTAGTTCTGAAGATGCTGCTGGTTCAAAGGGAGGCAGTGTTAGTTTTTCCAACACGAAGTTAAGGTCCCATGTAGCACTGGTGGTTTCCTTGGAGGATTGGTGTTTTTAATTCCTCTTAGAAACTGTCTTAAGAGAGGATGAGAGAAGACAGGTGGATCAGTATTGTATTCTGCTGAAATTGCTGAAGCATGAATTTTAATGGAAGAGTAAGACAGGCCATTGTGGAGCATTTCTGCCAAGTATTCCAGGATATGTGCCATGTTCATCACTGTCGCATCTAGGCCCTTTGTGGTGCTCCAAGTGCGAAATTTTTTCCATTTTGTTGAATATGCCTTTCTTGTGGAAGGCCGGCGAGCTTCCATGATGATATCCTTCACTCTCTTGGATAGCTTATCCTGGGGAGGAGTCAAGGTATTCTCCAGGCTGTTAGTTGCAAGGTTTTCAGGTTGGAATGCAGAGTTTTGTAATTGTGCTGTGTCAGGAGAAGTGGCCATTGAGGAAGAGGCCACGGTTTTGTGCGTGACATGCTCTTTAACAGTGTGTACCAGTGCTGTCTTGGCCAGTCCGGAGCTATCAGAATCACTTTTGGCTGCTCTGTCCTGATCTTCAGTAAGACCTTGGTCATTAAAGGAAGAGGTGGAAATGCATACACTGTTAGAGTTTTCCAGCTGAAAGAGAGGGCATCCACTTTCCATGCTTGTGGGTGGTATGTCCTTGAGCAGAATTTCTTCAGCTGATGATTGTGGTTGGAGGCAAAAAGATCTATGTCCGGCCTCCCCCATGATTGTGTTATCTGAAGGAAGATGTCTGGGTGCAGCATCCATTCGTGTGCATCCATGATATTTCTGCTTCGGCTGTCCGCCAGTATATTGTCTTTTCCTGGCACAAACTGGGATTGCAGCTCTATATTGAGTTTCAGGGAAAGTTCCCATAGATTCATTGCCAGTCTGCAAAGAGGGTAGGAATGGGTACCTCCTTGCTTATGTACCACATAACTGTGGTGTTGTCTGTCCTTATTAGCAGGTGGCCTTGATGCAGAAAGAGTTTGAAGGCCTCGATTGCATGTATCACTGCCAGCATTTCCTTTTGGTTTATGTGCATGCGTAGCTCATTTTGTGACCATAGTCCTTGAATGCATCTGCTCATCATGTGTGCTCCCCAGCCGTGGTCTGAAGCGTCCGTTGTAATGGTTTGGCTGGCTATTGGTTTGCTGAAGAGCAGACCCCTGTTTGACTGGCTTGCTTGAGCCCACCACAGAAATTCCTTTTGAAGGCATGGAATGAGTGGTATCAAAGCTTCTAAGCTGTGACTGTGCTGAGTCCATAAACTCCTTAGGTACCATTGTAGTTTCCTCATATGCAGCCTTGCTTGTGGAATCAGAAGAATGCAAGATGCCATGTAACCCAGGGCCTGCAGGATTTTCCTTGCAGTCAGCTGAGTTTGTCTTGTCAGATTTTTGAAGTAATCCGGAAGTTGTCTTTGTTTTTCTTCTGTGAGAAAAGCCATTTGGGTGGTTGTGTCTAGATTCGCACCCAGAAAAGTTATTCTTTGGGATGGAACAAGTCTTGATTTGTGAATGTTGACTGTATATCCCAAGGCCTGAAGTAGGTGGATGGCATAATTCAAGTGTTTTACCAAAGTTTGTTGGCTGTCCGTTTGTATAAGGCAGTCATCCAGATATGGGTATATTTGAATCCCCTGAAGTCTGCAGTGTGCAATTACTAATGACAGGCATTTCGTGAATACTCTGGGCGCAGTAGATAAGCCAAAGGGCAATGCTGAGAATTGATAATGCTCTGAACCTGCAAGAAATCTGAGGCGTCTTCTGCAACTTTGTCTGATAGGGATATGAAGGTATGCCTCCTTGAGGTCTAGAGTTACCAGCCAAGACCCCTTGCCCAGCATGGGAAGGAGTTGCTGTAGAGTCAGCATTTTGAATTTTGGCACAATGAGATAAGTATTCAGTGCGGACAAGTCGAGAATAGGCCTCCATTGTTTTTCTTTTCTTGGAACAAGGAATAGTCTGGAATAAAATCCTTGGCCTTGTTCTGAAAAAGGAACCTTTTCTATAGCTTTCATTTGCATTAAGTTGGAGATTTGTTTCAAAGCCTCTGCCCTTTGATTCGGTGGCAGGTCTGGCATGCCTTTTCTTTTTGGTAATGTGTGAAAATGGAACCTGTATCCTTTGTCTATTATTTACAGTGTCCATTTGTCCCTTGTAATACTGTGCCAATTTTTTGAGAATAAAGAAAGCTTTCCGCCCAAAGGTGCTTCCAATTGAGCCCTGGTTGGCGGTGTCAAAGTAAAGTCATTGAGTCTGTCCTTGTGCAGCAGTTGTAGGTCCTGCACTACCTCTCTGGTTGGGAGGCTGCCATTGACGTCCTCTGTAGGAGCCTCTAGCTTGCCCTCTACCTCTGGCACGCCTGTTCTTGCCTCTTTGAAATCTCTCTGTGTCTGGAAAGGACCAATTCTTGGAAGGCCAATTTCTGCTGAATCTTGGTGGTTGGACTTGGAGAAAATCTTTGACTGGTTGTACAGATTTTGCCTTTTCCTCAAATTTCTTCAAGACCTCCTGAGCAGTGGAGCCAAATAACTTTTGCTTTTCCAGTGGAGCATCCAGAAGCTTTGCTTTAACATGGTCTGGCAGAGATTGTTCCTTCAGCCAAGCATGCCTACGTATGACTGCACCGGTCATAGCTGACCTACATGAAGCTTCCAATGCATCATAACCACACTGCAAGAAATGGTTGCTAACCTGTTGGGAGTTATGTACCAGATCCTGAAGTGATTTGCGATCTAGGGGTTCAGGTGAAGACAATTTTTTATGCAATTCATCTAACAAATACTCTTGGTACTGTATCATATGAAATTGACAATTTAATGCCCTCATAGAAAGAGTAGCAGAAGTATACACTTTTTTACCCCATCTCTCTAAAGCCCTGGACTCCCTTTCAGAGGGGAGTGGATTTTTAGTAGTGGCAGCTGCAACCCCTTTAGGGCCCTGGGAAATAGTTTCAGGATCAGCAGAGTGGGCCTTGTAAAGGAAATGATGCGAGTCCGGGACCCTGTAGTACCTATCGGGTTTGACAGGAGCTGGAGGAAGGGTGTCAGGGGTTATGCTAGACTCAGAGTACACATCATCAATGACATTCAAAACAGGAGGAATAGCCAAAGGTCTATGCTGAGGTAAATGCAAAAAAGTCCTTAATCTCTTCCTGGAATCAGAGAATTCCTGGCCCTGCCATTTGAAATGCTCTCTCATAGTGTGAAGGGTCTCCCCAAAGGACAGCTCTTCAGGAGGGGAGGCAGAGGGGATAGATTCCTCTGCATCAGAATCCTCGTAGGCCGAAAAAGCTTCCTCCTGGTAGTCCGAGAGAGCAGAGCCATCAGAGGCCTCATCTGAGGAGTGGGGATCAGAGGGCTCAACCCTGGGCCTTTTGTCTAGAGGAGGTTGAGAGCCCCTGTCCGGATGTGGCTGAGAGCCCCTAATTAAGGAAATAAGGTCCTCTGCTAAACTTAGAATCTGTGAACCTGTAGTGGGTCCCTCAGGAATAACCCTGGGAGGCAAAGCTTTTGTGTGTTTAGCAGCTTTAGCCCTGGTGAATGCCTTTATGGACATGGATGCAGGAGGCCTGGCTGCACCACGTGCTGGTGTAGTTTCGTCTAGAGGAATGGTGTCGGAAGTTTCCAGGACACCAGTTTCTGAAGGAAATTCAATAACCGACTCAGTAGGGGCCTCCGGAGCCGAGGTTGTCAGTTGAGCGGTTTCGGTGGTCGGAAGTACCAAGGACTCGGTTTCAGCCGAGACTGAGACACTCGCGGTAGGCCTAGCGGTGGTTACAGCCGAAACCGCGGTCCGGGTGTGTCGGTCCTTGTCCTTCCGTTTCTTGGTTAAATGAGGAGTCGGAGTCTCCGACGGCATATTGTAAGAGAAACTAGCCCCAAAAAATTCCTCTGCAAACTCTGCCCGACGCCTGAGAGTGCGTCGATTGAAGGAAGCACAGGCTGAACAGGCCGAGACGTCGTGGTCTGGGCCTAGGCAGGGGAGGCAGTAAGAGTGGAAATCCTTATGAGGTATTTGTTTCCCACAAGTTAAGCAATTATTAACTTTATCTGACATCGGCTGAGGCAAGAAAGAGTCCCCAACGGGGTACTTAGCTTTTGAAGTCTTCGGTTAGCTGAATTACAGGAGCTGGCCGACCGGCACTTGCGAACTGCTTCTGCTTCGGGCACCACGCGGCAAGAAAGACTGAGGAAGATGGCGTCGGCTGACGCTTTTATACCCCAGGCGCTCTGACGTCGGGGAAAGGGCGACATCAGCCAACGCCGGACCCAGACTTTGGAATCCTGCCGACCGAAGGGCTGCCTGAGGCAGGACAACCCATATGTGAGGACTGCAGATGCATCCTTGAAGGACATCTGGACCAACCAATGGATAGCACCACAATCCAGTCACATTATACATAATCAGCGTAATACAGACGTGTACATCAGAAGTGAAACAGTAAGTAAATGCTGCATCTGCCTTGATTTATTTGAAGAAAGTGTAATAGTGGGCACAGATATTAAATTTTACCTGCTATGATAATGAGGTTCACTTTACTCAGCAAGCAAATTACATGTGGGTGCTGTAAGCTATGCGAGACAAATCAAGGCATGTGAATAAAATCAAGGCCAGAGCTAACAAAGTTAATTTTGTACAGAAAGACAACAAAACAGGGTGCACAGAAAACACCTAATTATATGAAGTAAAAATAACAGAACAGAAAGGGCTGACGTCAGTTGCAAGTGTCCGTTTTATCAAAAATGATGCAATCAACTGCAGAGTCAGGGCTTCTGACAGAACAATGTATTGCAAAGGGGGGAATACCTAGTAATTACTGCAGCTGTTCCATCAAATTCCAGAACAGATTTCTGATTTTTTTTTATGACAATAATTGGAAATCTCCCTGTACTCTTGCTATTTCTAAACTGAAAAAAGATTAAGTGCTCGTTTATCTGTTTCCTGCTCTCGTCCTGGCAACAACTTATACTGCCAGTAGAGGACTGTAAAAGTTTATTCAAACAAGAAATGATGTGCATCAAAGCTGTGATAAGCAAGTCCTTAAATAAAAATGCAAACCTCCTGGATAGCCCTACATGTCCATCTTCTGATAAAAATGTCATTTCTAAATATAGGCCAAGAAGAGATACTCTGCAAGTAAGAACCAGATGCAAGGCAGGAAGCAATTCAAGTAGACAAATGATTGCCAGCACCAAATTCAGTGTAGAGCATCAAAAAGCTTGATAAGTAAAGTATCTAAATTTTTATTAAATATAATAAACAACCCAGACAATTCAGCCAACAGGCTTTCCTCAGTGGGAATAAAAGAATAGTAACTGTGAAGTGACACACACACACACACACACACACACACATATATATATATATATATATATATATATATATATATATATATTTGCATGTATACATAGCATGAGTCATCCAATAGGATTCTTCCCAAAGTGATCTTCCCAACATTCAAAATGTTTCCTATGTGAGAAACAAAGGGAAAATAAAAAGTTATACAATAAAACAACCACATAATCATTGTACATTTTAAGTGGTAAAATTCAAATAAAACATATAACTTTATAAATGATCATTCAAGCCGGGTGAAAACAAAGCCCCCAGTTTAATGATCCAGTGCTTCTCTTTTTTAGTGAGAATGGAGTACCATCCTTGTTTGTTGGATCTATCACCAAGAATTCTGTCAATGATGATAAACTGGAATCTGGCTGAATTATGTTGTATGCCATGTCGGAATAGGGCATTGGTCTCCCTCCTGGTTCGTATGTCACTACAGTGTTCAGACATACGTAATCGAAGTGGTCAGGAAGTCTGTCCAACATAGAATGAACCACATGTACACGTTGCAAGATATACCACCCAATCGCTGTTACAATTGCCAAAGAATATGATATCAAAAATCCTATCAGTGTTTAAGTGTTTGGATGTGAAAATGAATGGACATGATGAGCAATGACCACAATGGTACGTGCCCCAGTTTGTCGCCTGTCATGGTTAGTTGGTGATGTATGGCTCCAGCCGAACTGACCCTCTTGAAATGTGAAAAAAATGAACGTAATGTCCTCCCCCTCCTGTATCCATACTTACATACATCACCAATCCAAGGTGTAAGCTCCTCATTGGCAGTGAGAATATTCCAATGCTTGGATATAACATTCCTAATAAGGTTAATGTTACGTCCAAATGTTGTGATGAACCGTACAGATTCATCCTGTTCAGTCCGAGTCTTGTCAGAATATTTGAGGAGGGAGGTTCTGGTAGAGTTCAGAGCAACTTATTGAGCACCCTGGATGTCAAGTTCCTGATAGCCCCTAGCTCTAAAACCTGTTAGACAAATCCTTTTGAGATTCAGCATAATTGTTATCTGAAGAACAGATTCTGCGAATCCTGAGGAACTGAGACTTGGATATATTTTGGATGATGTGGTAGGGATGCATACTGGTTGCATGTAGTAAGATGCTATACTGGGGGTATTTGTGGAATGTTTTACTGCGTAAAGTGTCATCTGGATTCCTGGTTATAGTCATGTCCAGGAAATTGATCTCATTTTTATCATGAGTGGATGAAAATTCAATAACCCATTTGTTCTAGTTGAGATATAGAACAAATTCTGCTAAATATTCCTCCTCAGAACGCCAAATATCAAGTTCCTCAAGATACAAATTATGTGTAGAGTCATAAATGAGGTGTTCCTCAACATATCCCATGAATAGGTCTGTGTATATGGGGGCAAAAGATACCCTTAAGCTGCCAGTAACATTCTCCCTGAAAATAGAAAACATTTTTATTGAGAACATGTTCAGCCATGCAGACCAAAAGTGTGTTAAAACCTACGGGATAAAGTTGTGCTTTGTAAAAACAAAATTTTAGGGCTTCCAATCCAGCCCAATGTAGTATGTTGGCATATAGAGAATTGACATCCAGGGTGCAGAGTAGCTAGTCGGGTTCTAGTTGGCTGTCAGCAATAAGATGCAGAAAGTGTAGTATCCTGTATTCTGGCACGAATCAGGCCTAGTAATGGTTTGAGATATAAAGTGAGGAATTCTGATAATGGTTCTTTTAATGAACCCATACCAGATACAATTCGTCTTCCAGGGGTTTGTTGAGACATTTATGTATTTTGGGTAACAGGTATAGTGTTTGTTTCTGTGGATCTTGTACTGTAAGATGTGCCTTCACTGTATCAGATATAATGCCCTCAGAGACAGCTAGATCCAAACAGTTGTCAGTTTCTTGCTTGAAGTTAAGAGTGGGGTCAATAGGCATCTTCATGTAATGGGAAGGGTTGGAAAGTTGTCCATTTCCCTCCCCCAGATAATAATCCGTGTCCATGATAACTACTGCCCCCCCCCCCCCCCCCCGTTGTCCTGAGTGATGACAATAAATTGATCCAACTTAAAATGCATGTCTCTGAGTACTGCTTGTTGAAAGACTGCTACATTTCGGTTCATGTGTGGTACAAAGTTGGATTTGTGAAATTTAAATTCGTTAGATCTTTGAGAGTCAGATCTGGACCAAAATAGCTTGAGGTTGATCCTGTGGCAAAAATCATTAATGTCATTCACTATGTCAAACTCATCAAAATAAAACCCAGGAACAAAATTCAAACCTTTATTTAGAAGTTTCTTTTGGTCCTTGGTTAAAACAGTTTGAGAAATATTCAAAATATTGCTATCTATTGTCTCATAAGTGTTTTGAATAAGACCCTCAATTGTGTCTATTTTTGTACCTTCTGTGCTTTCTTCCACCCCTCCTCCTGGTATGTTTAAAGGGTGGGCTTGGTTCTTAGCTTTTTTTAGGGGATTCACCAGTGTTAGTCCATTCAGTGTCTGTAGTGGAGGAATCATCTGCTGATGTACTGCTGTACGTGTGAGACCCTTTCAGTATGGATCTGGGTCTTTTCTTGAAGTTCCTACCGGGATTCTGTCTGGTATCCATAAATCTAACATTTTTGGTAGTATCAAAAGGTCGTCCTCTTTGATTGTTGGTTAGATCCCTATTAAATTTTTTTATTGTTTTGTCCTTTACCTGTTTTTCAAAAAACAGCAAATCTTTTGACTGCTTATTAAGACATACAGAAAATTGCAAGTGTCCCTCATAAGCTTTGACTTCACCACACAGGTCACCAACCTCTTTAATATTTGTTTCAATAGCTTGTTCATAATATGAACTCAATATTCGAACAAAGTTCATGGATGCCTGTTGTTGGGCTAGATACCATTCATTGGTCAGTTTCATCAATTTTACTTACTAGTGGTTGAGTTTTGATTCTCAAACCCCTAGGGGTTATTTCCTTGTTCAAATAAGCTTTAAAAAGCCTCAAGTGCCATATGTTTGATCTCAAACTGTTCATGCTTTTGCCAAGTTTCTGAAAGGCACTGTTGCAGCCGTCAACTGGATCTATAAGTTGTGGAGTACCATTCTCATTTGGTATACCAAAGACACCAATATAATTTTTGTTGGCACAAAGCCCTTGAAGTATTGTTTCTAGATCCATGACAATAAGATGTAAATTAATGGGTCTGAACAGACCTCAAATGAAGACTTGAGTATTTATAGGAACAAGTCAAAAAATAAAAAAAAATATGTGCTATAAGCTGTCAAAAGTGCTGGGCACCAAATTCTATGTATCCAGTCCGAGACTAAACCGGCTTATCGAAGAGGTAGTCCCTATGTCCACCAAAAAGTAATGCCAAAATCTGGTATCAATATTCGTGAAGTAATAGACTTCACTAAAGTACTTGGCTCCGGCTAGAATCCTGATCGGAAAAAGTCAATGTACAAGCATGAGTAGTTTTGAATTCTATACTATAAACTACTAGGTGTGATAACCCATCAAGGTAAAAAATGGGGCCTTATATTTGTCAAAGGGCTCTGGGAATGTTTTAATCAATGCTACATTCAGAAGAATATTGATGGTGTTAAATTGTAATGCAAATGTGGTAAATTGGGCCTGCAGACATTGGTCAAACTGGGTGAGTGTCACAGTATGGCAATAACCACTGTAAAAACAGTATTCAGGATCACCCAATGTTGATTCAAAACCTATAGAACAGTCCACAGTTTGTGTCTAGTTTGTCCAATCTCTGGATCCTAATATGATAAAAGGTGCATCACAACAGTGCACAGACGGCTTGAGAATATATAAAGAAGAATGGTGATTCCTACATATTGAATAACTGAAAAAATTGTTAAATGCAGTTATAACATACCACAATTGTATGTTGAGCCTGTGAAGATTACTTAAGGTAAGTGGGTATCAAAATAGGACAATAACCACCGTCAAAACAATATTCAATGTTGATCCAAAACCTGTGGAGCAGTCTACCAATCTCTTAATCCCAGCCTAACAGAAAAATGCAACTTGAAAATGTGTAATATGATTTGTATATGTTGAATCCCTGTAAGAACTTGTAAATGCATTTATATCATTCCACATTCATATAGAGCATATTTTCAAAAAGATAATTTATAGCTAGGATGGTTTTAACATTCCACAGTTGTGTAATAACCAGTAGTCATCCTATTAGAAGGAACAAAAAAACAAAATAATGTCCCTGCTTTTCGAAAAAATACGATGTTATTACACCCAGTTCCATACAACAATGCCCCCAAAGTTCCTAGTTGCGTATCTGGAATCCAACATAAACCACAACTTCTGTCCAGTTTATAAAAATAATGAAATGGTAACAAAAATGTCCAGAATTAGTTTAATTCTCACTGTGTGCATCCAGATAAACTAGCTTGAATGCTTCTCTAAGGAGCTTTATAGTACAAAATGGATTCCGTATTTTTGTTCGACAAACCACCCTGTTTTGTTGTAATCACATTCAACCAAAAATCACTCGACCAATATAATCACATATAGCAATTCCTGCCATGAGATTGATTCCCTCAGCAAAATAAACCAGAGTGACCAAGAAAAATGCTGAAATGCTTCTTAGAATAAAGACATGTATAGCTGTATAGGTAAAGCTGGCAAATAACTTTTGGATAGAGTTTTTATGACCCAAAAAGTTGCAGAAACAATGCCATATACCAACATAGCAACATAGCGTCCCCTTCCATTCCTGAAATGGTACGAACGCGATTGAAGCATAAAAATGCGGTTACAGCATGTAGAATTAAGTTTACAATAGTCTGTTGTCGCCAAAAACAATTCCGTTCTTGTATTCACTCCAAAACACACTGATTATTGCCAAAAAACAGCTATACGTCCAAAACGACTAACCCTCCATGCAGTTTATATTCCCGATGAACAAACCAAAACGAACCATGAAAAACAATACTGTTGCGCTTGTTAAGCTTGTTCAAATGCAAACATACATAAATCCAAAGACCCAGTATGCACAAGCACATCAAAAAGATTTAAGTAAAGTGATATTAGCCCAGAGAATTAATGAAACAGTACCTTGTGTTGGGGAATCAACATGGCGTCCGTTTCAAACACTGTGTAAGCAATTATGTTGTTGTGGTTTTCAAGCCAAACCTTATTCAACTTGATTCGTAGAGTAATATGGTAGATAGATCCAAAACTGTTAGAAACTCACTATAAGTACAAACAATCCATGGGAAACCTGGGATAGTCCTGAGTAGCAGAGAGTATCTCCACTACAGGCACCGATTTGCTAACACTGGAAAGTCCACAGCAGAGTGAATGAAACTGAGGCGAAGAAGAGATACTCTGCAAGTAAGACCCAGATGCAAGGCAGGAAGCAGTTCAAGTAAACAAAGGATTGCCAGCACCAAATTCAGTGTAGAGCATCAAAAAGCATCCAGAAAGCTTGATAAGTAAAGTATATAAACTTTTATTAAATATAATAACCAAGCCAGACTGGTTTCAGCCAACAGGCTTTCCTCAGTGGGAATAAAAGAAGAGTAACTGTGAACTGACACACACACACACACACACATATATATATATATTATATATATATATATATATATCTATATATATATCTATATATATATATATATATATATATCTATATATATATATATATATCTATATCTATATATATATATATATCTATCTATATATATATATATATATATCTATATATATATATATATATATATATATATATATATATATATATATATATATATATATATATCGCATGAGTCATTCAAATAGGATTCTTCCCAAAGTGATCTTCCCAACATTCAAAATGTTTCCTATGTGAGAAACAAAGAGAAAATAAAAAGTTATACAATAAAAACCACATAATCACTGTACATTGTAAACGGTAAAATTCAAATAAAACATATAACTTTATAAATGATCATTCAAGCCGGGTGAAAAAGCCCCCAGTTTAATGATCCAATACTTCTCTTTTTTAGTGAGAATGGAGTGCCATCCTTGTTTGCTGGATCTATCACCAAGAATTCTGTCAATGATGATAAACTGGAATCTAGCTGAATTATGTTGTATGCTATGTCGGAATAGGGCATTGGTCTCCCTCCTGGTTCGTATGTCACTACGGTGTTCAGACATACGTAATCGAAGTGGTCGTGAAGTCTGTCCAACATAGAATGAACCACATGCACACATTGCGAGATATACCAACCAATCGCTGTTACAATTGCCAAAGAATTTGATATCAAAAATCCTATCAGGGTGCTCAACACGTTGCTCTGAACTCTACCAGAACCTCCCTCCTCAAATATTCTGACAAGACTCGGACTGAACAGGATGAATCTATACGGTTCATCACAACATTTGGATGCATCATTAACCTTACTAGGAATGTTATATCCAAGCATTGGAATATTCTCACTGCCAATGAGGAGCTTACACCTTGGACTGGTGATGCAAGTATGGATACAGAAGGGCCAAGACATTAGGTTCATTTTTACATTTCAAGAGGGTCAGTTCGGCTGGAGACATACATCAACAACTAACCATGACAGGTGACAAACTATGGGGCACATACCATTGTGGTGATTGCTCATCATTCATATCCATTCATTTTCACATCAACACACTTCACTAGCAAAAAAACAGATAGGATTTTTGATATCAAATTCTTTGGCAATTGTAACAGCGATTGGGTGGTATATCTTGCAACGTGTACATGTGGTTCATTCTATGTTGGACAGACTTCATGACCACTTCGATTACGTATGTCTGAACACCGTAGTGACATACGAACCAGGAGGGAGACCAATGCCCTCTTCCGACATGGCATACAACATAATTCAGCCAGATTCCAGTTTATCATCATTGACAGAATTCTTGGTGATAGATCCAACAAACAAGGATGGCACTCCATTCTCACTAAAAAAGAGAAGTATTGGATCATTAAACTGGGGGCTTTGTTTTCACCCGGCTTGAATGATCATTTATAAAGTTATATGTTTTATTTGAATTTTACCGCTTACAATGTATAATGATTATGTGGTTGTTTTATTGTATAACTTTTTATTTTCTCTTTGTTTCTCACATAGGAAACATTTTGAATGTTGGGAAGATCACTTTGGGAAGAATCCTATTGGATGACTCATGATATATATATATGTATATATATATATATATATATATATATATATATATATATATATATATATATATATGTGTGTGTGTGTGTGTGTCACTTCACAGTTACTATTCTTTTATTCCCACTGAGGAAAGCCTGTTGGCTGAAACCGGTCTGGGTTGTTTATTATATTTAATAAAAGTTTATATACTTTACTTATCAAGCTTTTTGGATGCTTTTTGATGCTCTACACTGAATTTGGTGCTGGCAATCCTTTGTCTACTTGACTTTCTAAATATAGGCCCAAATATAACTTCACAACCATTAACAAAGAAAAACAGGAAATTCAAAAAAGTACAGTTGTGTACACTTACCATAAATGTAGATGTTCGAGTGTGTTCACTGTTGCAGTCATTACATTTGGGTTATCTGCTGGCAAGTTGCCCTCAGTTGGCCTGATTAACAAAGTCTTGGGTCCTGCATCGGTTGTCCCTTCTTCCATGACGTCAGGTCGTCAGGGGTATAAAACATGCAGCCAACGCCATTACATCAATTTTTCTTGCCCCAGATGGGGAGCTATATATATATATATATATATATATATATATATATATATATCTATATATATATCTATATATATATATATATATATATATGTATATATATATATATATATAAAAATTAAAAACACAAAAATATACCTCCAAACAAAAGCAAATACACCAAAAAGGCTTTTAAGCACAGTAAAAGAAAGCAGAGGTATAGTAAGAGAAAAAGAGGGGGCTGGAGGGAGGGTAACCAGGACTGCAACCGTGAATATACTCGAACATCTACATTTATGATATGTGTACACAACTGTACTATGGTTCTTCGTGTTTCACTGTTGCAGTCATTAAATTTGGGTTGATTCCCAAAGCTATGGTTGGGAGGATGGATTTATACAGCATTAGGACCAGCTATAAGGCCCTGCAAAACAGCAGTGGCAAAGCCAGCTCTGGATTTAGAGAAAATTGGTAAGTGATAATGCCTGGTGAAAGCATGAGCTGAATTCCAGGTAGCAGCTTCTAGAATATCCCTGGTAGGAACACCTCTGAGAAAGGCTGTTGAAGTAGATGCAGCCCTGGTGGAATGAGATCTGATCCCATGAGGGATAGGTTTTCCATGGTACTTATAACAGAAATGAATACAATGGCTTACCATTTAGAAATGGTTTGCTTTGAAATAGCCTTCCCCACTGCCCCTGCAGAAAATGCTACCAGCAGTTGTTCAGATTTTCTTCGAGATTTAGTCCTGTTCAAGTAGAATGTAAGTTGTCTGTGTACATCCAATGAATGCAGAATCCGCTCCCCCTTGTTCTGTGGACTGGGAAAGAAAGTTGGCAAATGAATGGACTGATTAAGAGCCACACTGGATACCACCTTGGGCATGAATGATGGATTGGTCCTGAGTGACATCCTGTCCACATGAAAGATGATGAAAGGCTCCAATGCCATAAGGGCCTGTAATTCAGAAATCCTTCTAGCTGAAGTGATTGCTAAAAGGAAGGCTGTTTTCCAGGAAAGAAATTTTAAGTATGCAGTAGCAGCTGGCTCGAAAGGAAGTAGAGTGAGTTTCTCCAATACAAAGTTAAGGTCTCAGGCAGGGGTTGGAGCTCTCTTGGGTGGTCTCAGGTTTTTGGCCCCTCTGAGACACTGCTTTAGAAGAGGATAAGAGAAGGGGGGGGGGTTCTGTGTTGCAATGAGCTGAAATGGCTGAGGCATGGATTTTTATGGAAGAAAAAGACAGGCCCTTGTGAAGCGTCTCAGTTAAGTATTGCAAAATCTGAGGTAAATTGGGCACTGCTGTGCTCATCCCTTGAGACTGATTCCTGGCATAGAATCTTTTCCATTTGTCAGCATAAGATTTTCTAGTACTAGGTCTTCTAGCCTTCAAAATGACATCCATCACAGGTTTGCTGAGGGATGCTAAGGGGGAATTTAAGTGATTAGCCAAGCTGCAAGATTCAAGGTTTGGAGCTGAGGGTGCAGAATTTGGTTCTCCTGCTGAGACAGTAAGAAAGGTGTCTGAGGCAGGTGCCACGGTGAAATGCGAGACACACTGTGCAAGAGTGGGTACCAGTGCTGGTGAGGCCAGTCTGGAGCAATCATTTTTGGTTTGTCCTGTTTGACTTTTAGTAGAACTTTGGAGAGCAGAGGCAGAGGGGGAAAGGCATAGACTGATAGGTTTTTCCAGCTGAAGGACAGCATCCACTTTCCAGGCTTTTTTGTGATGAGTTCTTGTGCAAAATTTGTCAAACTGGTAGTTCTGGGGTGAGGCAAAAAGATCTATGTCTGGGCTCCCCCATTTGCATGTCAACATGTTGAAAATTCATGGTTCCAGTTTCCATTCATGTGGGTCCATGAGATTTCTGCTTAGTTCGTCTGCCAGAATATTCAGCTTTCCTGGCAGGAATTGAGCTTGTAGTTGTACTTGGTAGCTCAAGGCCGTGTTCCACAATGCCATGGCTAGTCTGCAGAGGGGGTAGGAATATGTACCCCCCTTCTTGTTTATGTACCACATAACCGTGGTGGTGTCTGTCTATCAGTAACTGTCCTGATGAAGGTAGTCCTTGAAGGCTGTCAGTGCATTCTGTACAGCTAGCATTTCTTTTTGATTGATATGAAGGTGCATTTGATTTGGGCTCCATTTGCCCTGAATGCACTTCCCTGCCAGATGAGCCTCCCATGCATAGTCTGATGCGTCTGTAGTTAGGGTTTGGGCGACAGGGGGTGGTGCGAATGGCAGTCACTTGTTTTGGTGGCAGGCCTCTGCCCACCATAGGAACTCTAGGCGCAGGCAAGTTATGACTGGAATCATTGTTTCCAGGCTGTGACAATGTTGACTCCATAAACTTTTTAAGTACCACTGAAGTTTCCTCATATGCAGTCTTGCACATGGAATTAGAAGAATGCAGGAGGCTATGAACCCCAAGTCTTGCAGTATTTGCCTTGCAGATGGCAGGGTTTTTGTGGCCACCTATTTGAAGCAAGTCACCAAATTAATTTGCTTTTCTGGCATGAGGAAAGCCATCTGGGCAGCTGTATTCAAGCTTGCACCCAGGAATGTAATTTTTTTGAGAGGGTACCAGCTGTGATTTCTTTTCGTTTATGGTATACCCTAGACAAGTTAGAACTCTTTTTACAAACGCCAGATGTTTTAGAAGAATGGCCTGGTTTTCTGCCTGAATTAGACAATCATCCAGGTATGGATATATTTGAATATTTCTTTGCCTGCAAAATGCAATTACTGGAATCAAGCACTTTGTGAATACCCTGGGTGCAGTAGACAAACCAAAGGGCAGTGCAGAGAACTGATAATGCATGCAGTCTGCTTTGAAGCATAGGTATCTTCTGCAAGATTCCGTGATTGGGATATGCAGGTAAGCCTCTTTTAAATCTAGAGTTGACAACCAGGCATCCTTGCCTAGCATAGGAAGTAACTGGTGAAGAGTCAGCATCTTGAATTTTGGAACGTCCAGAAAAGAAACCTTGCCCCTTTTCCTCTTCTGGTACTAGTTGAATAGCCCCCATGTTTAGGAGGGAAAGTACTTGTTTCTGAGCCTCTGCCCACTGATTTGGGGGCAGGTCTGGACACCCGTTTGGAGTTGGCAGCGTGTGGAAATGAAATCTGTATCCCTGGGACACTATATTTAAAACCCATTTGTCCTGGGTTATAAGTTGCCAGTTTCTTGAATGAAGAGCCAGTTTCCCCCAAAGGGGCGGCTAAGAGGCAAGTGCTTGGTAATTTTAAAGGGAAGTCATTGAGACTGTTTACCATAGGGTGGTGCCTTATTTCCAGATTTGGAAGTGGAAGAACCCCATTGCTTAGTTCTGAAAGTCCCGTGGGACTGAAACCTGGTGCTTTTGGAATGTCTGGGTTTGGCTGGAGTGGCTCTGGAAGGAGCTGGAAAGGACCAGTTCTTAGTAGGCCAGTGCCTACTAAATCTAGGAGGTTGTACTTGTAAGACATCTTTCACAGTTTGCATAGACTTAGCTTTATCTTCAATCTTTTTTTAGAACTTCTTCAGCCTTATTGCCAAACAGGTGGTCCTGCTGTAAAGGAGCACCCAATAGTTTTGCTTTAACATGATCAGGCAGAGATTGCTCCTTAAGCCAAGCATGCCTTCTAAGCACAGACCCAGTAACAGCAGCCCTGCAAGAGGCCTCTAAAGAATCAAAACTACATTGCAAAGTATGTTCGCCAACTTCTTCAGCTGAATACAATAAATCCTGTAAATCTTTATTCTCCACACAGTCAGAAATAATAATTTTCTGTTTAAGCAGCCTATGATATGCTGTTGATATTTTAGCATATGGAATTGACAGTTTAAAGCCCTGATTGGTAAGGTTGCAGAAGTATAAACCTTTTTACACCATCTATCCAGCGCCCGGGAGTCTCTATCAGAAGGGGTAGAATTTTTAGCAGTAGAAGCCTTAATGCCCTTGGGCCCCTGAGAAATGGTTTCAGGGTCCGCAACAGGATTTTTGAAAAGGAATTTGTGGGACTCAGGAACCCTGTAGTAACTGTCTGGTTTGCTAGGGGCTGGAGGCAAGGAATCAGGGGCCATACTGGATTCCGAAAACACATCAACAATATCTAGTACAGGAGGTATAGCCAAAGACCTATGCTGAGAAATAAGGAGAAAATCCCTAAGCCTCTTTTTGGATTCAGAGAAATCCTGACTTTCCCAGTGGTAATGCTCCCTTAAGGTATGTAAAGTTTCCCCAAAAGAGAAATCCTCAGGTGGAGAAGCGGAGGGAATGGAATCCTCTGCATCTGAGTCCTCATAAGTAGGTATGGACAAAGCCAGATCATTAGAAGAGTCAGAAGAAACAGAATCCTGTTCAGAAGATTAATAGTCAAGTTCAATCCTAGGCCTCTTGGAGGGGGGGGGGGGTTGACTACCCCTGATTAGAGTAATTAAATCTTCAGCCATTTTGATCATTTGTTTTTTAGGCATAGAGGCCTGAACATGTGGTCTGGGCGTCAGTTTTTTAGACATAGATCGAGATTTAGGCCTTAGTATTGAAGTTGGAGTTGGTTTAATACGCAAGTCTGTAGGCCTGAATACACCCTCAGAAGCCGGTGCCTGCACAGCGGCTCCGGACCCATCCAAGGTAGAGACATCTGTGGGTTCCATATGTGAAGCATCTCGCGGCATACCGGATTCCGAATGGGTCTCAGTAGAAGCTTGCGAATCAGAAGTAGCAGGTATCAGGGGCTGCGAAAGCGTCTCACTGAGTACTGGTGAACTGGCGACTGGCTTAGGAGACGCGTCATCAGCAGATTTGGACCTCAACGGACTGTCTTCTTTTTCTTTGCGTTTTTTCAGTAGTCCGGTAGTCGGATAGCAAACTGACAATTTCTGGATAATTAAACCGAGAACCAAAATAGTTAGAAGCAAAAATGTACCGATGACGGATGGTGCACTGATTAAATAAAGCACAAAACAGACAGCAAGGTACGTCGTGGTCAGGGCCTAGGCAAGGAATACAGTACAAATGAAAATCCTTATGAGGTATTTGCTTCCCACAAGTAATACAATTATTAACTTTTACTGACATCGATAAGGAGCAAGAAAATGCTTCCCCAATGGGGTACTTAGCTTTTAGTTGGAAGACTTCGGTTCTGAAACTCAAAAACGAAAATTTCAGGAGTCGACCGACCGGCACTTGCAAACTGCTTCTGCTTTGGGCACCGCACGGCACGAAAGACTGATGTAATGGCGTCGGCTGCATGTTTTATAACCCTGACGACCTGACGTCATGAAAGAAGGGACAGCAACCGACGCAGGACCCACGACTTTGTTAATCAGGCCGACTGAGGGCAACCTGCCAGCAAATTACCTAAATGTAATGACTGCAACAGTGAAACACGAAGAACATCAGATCACAATGACGAAACTAAAAGTATGCAGATAGCTATGGTGAGCAAAATAGCAAATTTTATTACAAGGAAAGCTTTTTATATCTTCTTGGCAGTGGAAGAAAATGAGGGGTATTCTTTTTATACAGACACCTGCAGTTAAAATGAACAGATGACTGAATGCAGAGTATGGGAAAGTGAAGTCCAGAAGTACAGACTACAATGTAAAAACAAGTGAGATGCAGCTTATGAAACCATCACAAATGAAACCTAGTGAGTAAAACTGTCAGAATAATGACAGTTCTTTGCTACATAACTGCCAACAATCCACAGACTCAACCAGGTGCACTATTCCCGCAGGACTGCCAAAGATGAAACAAGGTGCCACGCTGTATAATATCTCAGCAATGTGAATGTATATCTAAGCACGCTTAGCCACTCTCTCTTAGCTTCAAGTTTAAAGGTCTCCCATGTACAGGCACATAAGACAGGTAAACAGAGATTTACCTCAAACAGCAATTTAATAAAAAAAGTTACTATATTAGTTTATGCCGCACACATTGCCTAGCTGGAGGATGAATGCTCACTTGCCTTTCATATTCTGCCAGCCATAAAAAAGAAAGACATGAAGGAACTGTATATACTAATTGCCTATTGAAAACCATAAAGAAAAAAAGAAGTTATGTTCTTATGATAATGCTCCATCTGAGTAGTAGACTTCATTCTTCTGCACATATGGGTATACGGATCTGAGCCGGCAAACCTTTTCAAGTATCAGCTCCGAGCTCCAAGCTCCTCCCTTACCTATATTACATCACTTCCTCCTATCTAGCCCCAGATCAAGTTTGCTGACACTAAAAGGCAACATAACCACAATCCTAAACAGGAAAAACCTGAAGAGTGAGGGGGATGGAGGGAGGGAAGGTGCAGAAGAATGAAGTCTACTACTCAGATGCAACGTTATGGTAAGAACATAACTTCTTTATCTGAAGTAGTTGACTTAATTCATTCTGCACATAGGGGACAGATCCCCAGCTACTAGTATTCCTGGGAGGCCCCTATGGAAGGACATTTCAGAGCACCACAGAGCCAAAGGATGCTCTCCCTCTAGAAATAAGATCCAATTTATAATGTGCGATTAATGTGTGCGAATTGGCCCAAGTCGCTGTCGCACAGATATTGTCTAATGAAACTCTTGACCAAAAAGCTGCAGAAGTGGCCATTGCTCTAGTGGAATGAGCCTTCAATACACCAGGAGGAGATAAACCTTTGTCCTTATCAACCTGTGCAATACAAAGAGTGATCCACCTTGCTAAGGACACTTTCGAAACTGCTTTGCCCAAAAATGGTTTAGAAAAGGAGACAAACAATTGATCCGACTTCCGGAAGGGTTTAGTCCTATGGAGGTAAAAACAAAGCTGTCTATGGACATCCAATAAATGAAGCTTATGTTCACCTCTATTTTGGAAATTTGGGAAGAAAACTGGCAAATTTATAGACTGATTAATATTGTCTGCTGAGGACACTTTGGGGAGAAAGGAAGGATTCGTACGCAGTGAAACCCTATCCTTGTGGAAAACCAAATAGGGGGGCAAGGAGGATAAGGCCTGTAACTCCGAAACTCTCTTGGCTGAAGTGATGGCGACCAAGGCGGCTGTTTTCCATGACAAAAACCTCATCGGAACTGATCCGGCTGGCTCAAAAGGGGGAGAAGGTCAAAGCCTGAAGGACTAAAGTCAGATCCCAGGGGGGCACTGATTCTTTAACTGGAGGTCGCAATAAGAAAGTGCCCTTCAGGAAAGCTTTACACAATTTGGCAGAAGCCAAAGCAACCTTATTTTCACCCACAAGAAATTTAGAGATGGCAGCCAGCTGAACCTTGATGGTGGAAGCACTTGCGCCTGATCGAAAAAGATCAGCCAGAAAATCCAGTATGACCGGGACGGGGGCTGTAAACGGCTTCAGACTGAGTTGAGAGGCAAAAACGTCTCCACTTACTATTGTAGAGTTTCTTAGTGGAGGCTTTAAGAGAAGCTACCAGAATATTCTTAACCGGGGATGAAAGTCCCGGAGTCCTGATGATCATGGGAAATGGAGCAGCCACGCCGCCAGCTTGAGACTGTCCAGGTTTGGCAGGGGCAAGCCCGACAGGTGAGAGATCAGATCCGGGCATGGATCTAGTGTCCATGGAGGAGCCAACAGATGAGACCATAGGAAGGGAAACCACACTTGACATGGCCAGAAGGGAGCTATGAGAAGGACTTTGCACTGCAGCCGGCAAGCTCTCTGAAGGAACTTCGGAATAAGAGGTAACGGGGGATACAGTAGCCCGGGAGGCCAAGCATGGACCACAGCGTCCCTGGGGACATCCCCCGGAGGGGGGATCAGAGCAAAGAAGTTGCTGCACTTCGCGTTGGAAGGAGATGCGAAGAGAATGCAGCAAGGTTGACCTCAAACACAGAAGATCTCCTCCGCCACTGAATGTTTCAGAGACCACTCGTAAGGCAGAAGGATTGCCCTGCTTAGACTGTCCGCTAGAATGTTGGAGCATCCTGGGATATGCGTTGCTATGAGAAACCGGCTGGTGGATATGGCCCACTCCCAAACCCTCATGGCCTCGCGACAAAGGGGGTAGGATCAGGTCCCTCCCTGTTTGGTTATATACCAGACTACAGACATATTGTCTGAACGGCTACCGTCCCTGGAGGTAGGACAGCGTGGAAGGCTCTCAATGTTAACAGCACTGCCCTCATCTCCAGGACACTGATATGTAGCTTGGTCTCTGGAGGGGACCACGTGCCTTGGGCCGTTCTTCCCAGGAAGTGCCCCCCCCCCCGAGCTGGGAAGCGCCCGTGGTTACCGTGGCTTGAGCCGGAGGGGCTAGGAAGCTGCGCCCCATGAAAATGTCCACTGATTGAAGCCTCCACTGGAGTGACGTTCTGCATGTCTGATTGATTTGAATGTGGAAATTCATCGGAAGGTTTAGCCAGGACCACTGAACTGCCAGATTCTACTGAAGGACTCTCATGTGAAGATGTGCAAGAGGGAGGATAGAGATTGCAGCTGCCATCGAACCCAGGGCCCTGACATCAGCTGTTGTAACTACCGAGTGATCCAAGGTCGCTGATACATGGAGTCTGAAATTTTCTATCCTTTCCGGGGTGAGAAAATTTTTTTGACTAAATCAAATCCAAACTTGCCCCGATGAAGTCTATGATCTGAACCGGAGCCAGGTGGGACTTGTTGATATTGATCGTGATGCCTAACTTGTGAGCCAGACCGAGGAAGTAGCGTAGGGCCTGACACAAGAGACGTTTGGTGGATGCAGCGAAGAGCCAGTCTCTAGGTAGGGGAACACCCGAATGCCCTGAAGTCTCAGGTGAGCCGCTACGGCCACCATAACCTTGGTGAACACCCTGGGAGCTGTGGTGAGACCAAAGAGTAGGGCTCTGAACTGAAAGCGACTGGCCACTAGCCGAAAGCGCAGAAACCTCCTGGAGCTTCTGTGGACCTTGATGTGATAGTAAGCGTCCTGGAGGTCTAACGAGCACATCCAGTCGCATTCAATTAGAAATGGTAGAATGAACTGTAGAGTGACCATCCGGAATTTTTGTTTCTCTACTGACAGGTTGAGGATAGACAGGTCCAGAATGGGTCTGAGATCCCCTGTCGTCTTTGGCACTAAAAAGAAACTGTAGTAGATGCCTGATCCGGTTTGATCTGGGGGCCCAGCTCGATGGCTCATTTTTGTAGCAGCTTCGAAACCTCTAAAGCTGCAGCCTCCCTGTGAGCGGGTGGAACATCTGGAAGGCGTGCTGGAGTTATGGGACATGAAATGAAGGGGATAGAATATCCTCTGGATATGATGCTTAACACCCAGCGGTCTGCAGTACTGGACTCCCATGCCGCTGGATGTAAGGAAAATCTTCCCCCGACTGCCTCCAGAATAGAGCAGCCAGGCAACCCCTCGGGGTTGCTATGCGGGTCTGTCGGAAAAAGGTTCCCTAGATCCGAAGTTTCTGGGACCCCCTCTGCCTCTGGGACGGTGTCGGTCTTGACCCCTTCTGCCTATGGGGAACGAATATTCCGGAGAGTCACGAAAAGACTGTGATTTCCGGAACCAGATCTTCTTTTGCCCCTTTTGTTTCCTGGAATAGGACCTCTGGGGGTTAGAGAAGTGGATTCAGACGGCTGACAAAGTCTTTCCGTCCTTCTCACTCTGGGTTAGTGTGTCACGTACAGTCTTCCTAAAGAGGGATGATCCATCAAATGGGGTGTTGATAAAAGACTCCTTAAAGGGTTCAGCAAAATGACACAGCCTAATCCAGGTGTGTCGCCTCAAGGCAACGCCTGTACCAGCAGCTCTAGCGGCTCCCTCTGTGGCATGAGAGAGGAGACGCATAGAGGTAGACATCACTGATTTCAGTGTAGTCATCTTCGCAGTGAAGGACTGCTTGTCCTGCTGCGACAGAGACTCCGGGGGCGACTCAGTTAGCTCCGATATAAGGTCTCGCTGCAGTCAGATGACATGTGCCAAGTAATTCAGTGCACGGATAGAAAATGTCGCTGACGAGTACATGCGCTTCCCAAAACGATCCATCGACCTGGACTCCTTGTTTGGTGGATGGACTGAGAAACTCTCCTGTGCCAGTTCCTTCTTTGTGGCAGCTGCAACCACCAAAGTGTCTATTGGGGCTCCCTTGGACCATGCCTGCCTGTCTGACGGCGGGGAAAGAATTTTGTCTGGCCTTCTGGTTATAGGCTCTACGTTGTCAGGATCCTTCCACACCCTAGTGGTGATGAGGTCCACCAAAGGGTCAGCTGGTGGGGAGACCCAGGAAGTAGATGGGCCCGCGCCAAAGGCTTCCAAGAATACGGACTCATCCGCAGAGGGTTTGGGGGCTGACCAACCTCCTCTTTGGCGGAGGATCTCCATAATGTCTCTGAACAAGACGTCCTCGGTAGGTGATCTGGGGGAACCCTCTCCTTCATCCAAGTCCTTATCAGTGGTAATGGACTCAGAGGAGTCCAAGTGCCTCCTCTTGCACTTGCGCTTATGAGGCTCCTCTCCGGTGCGACTCTCTGGAGAGGATTCGTAAGCCTCCGGGGGTTCCCTGAGGGGAACAACCTTGGGTTGTCTTGACAAGAACTGTCCCTGAGACAGGGCAATGGGAGCAGAATCCGAAAACAGAGGGTTCTGGGTGGGATCCAAGGATGCGAGCTGAGGTCTCAACCCATGGGAGAGGACCCTTTCCACTGCCCTGAATGCCGATGGAGAGCACCCCTCCGGAGAACGTAAGGAAGAGGCTCTGCCTGGCACTGAAGCCGACGGTGGGGTAGTCCTGGCACCGAGGGTGGGATCCGAAAGAGCGATATCTCGACCCTCGGGTCCGACTCCCCGACCACGGCTCCGAGAATCCCCTGGATCCGAGATCGGATCCAAGGAATTCAAGGTGACGGCCGGCATCGAGGAAACAAAAACCATCGGCGCCGACCTAACAGCTCCGAAAGGTCTCGGACCAGAGAACCCCGAAGCGTAGGGTCAGATCGGGGAAGGAGCAATAAGGTGGAACATAGTAGAAGAAGAACCCTCAACAATGGGAGAGGGCCCTGGTAAGACCCCCATCTGAATCTGGTTCTGGATGAACCTCCTCATAAGCCTGTCCATATCAAGTTCGGATACACTCAGTCGATCTGGAAGAAGCGACTGACTCGGGTCTGGGTCGGATCAGATGGGAGTGCCTAGGCTCCGTCAGCTCCGGCGAGAAACGGGGAGAGCGGAGCCGAGGAGAACGAGACCTGGGTACCTTGGAAGACAGGCTGGAGAAGGACTCCCTGTCTGGAGACCTTTTCCTGGGTCTGTCCCTCTCTTTATGGCGCCTCTCCTTCTCTCTCTTGTCCCTACCTCTCTGAGACGACTCCGAGGAAGCAGACCTGGCTGGAGGTTGAGTCCCTGTCTGCACAGAGTCATCAGCTGGGGAGGAAACCGAGGCAGACTCCAGGGCAGAATCTGGTTGCAGACCTTTAGCCACAAGCTTAGCCCGACAATCCTTCAACGCCCTAGGATTAAAACCCGAACAAATGTCACAGGAGGCAGAAAGATGGGCGACCCCTAAACATAGAATACACAGAGTGTGGCCATCGGCTGGAGAAAGCTTATGACCACACACTGTGCACTTTTTAAAGAGAACTTTAGGCTGTTCAGCCATAGCAAAGACAGAAAAAGCCCTAGGGCCCACACACACACTTAACAGGGATTGGGCCTAGGCTGGAACCAGTGACACAATACTACACAAACACTTAAATTAATAACTATCAAAAAAATTTTTTTTTTTTTTTTTTTTTTTAAGACTAACACGACTAAACGCGATGTAAGGGATGAAAAAAGGAAGGTATACACACTCAGCAATTAGCAATAAAGGACCAAAAACCTTACCAACTAGCCAGGAGCTTAGAGACCACGATGCTGACTCAAAGCAGCAAACGAGATCTGGGGCTAGATAGGAGGAAGTGATGTAATATAGGTAAGGGAGGAGCATGGAGCTGATGCTTGAAAAGTTTTGCCGGCTCGGATCCGTATACTCATATGTGCAGAATGAATGAAGTCAACTACTTCAAATCGGGTCTTATATATTATTAAAATGTCTTCATCAATACCTCCCTATAACTAACAAATGCTATAAGTAATATGATTCTGTAAGCAGACATGTTTTGAAGTGAAAATATTTGCTTATATATTTAATGTACCCATATCTGTAAAATCTATCATGTATAAAATTGCTTACATATGTATTGTATCTGTTGAATATTGTTATTTTATATAAATTTTACTGTGTTTTCGAGGAGCTTTTCTCCCCGGGCCTCTGCTGAAAATGGACATATATCCAGCTGGACTAGCCCGGTCAACAAATGTAAAATGAAAAATAAAAACTGACTAATGACTACATTGCTGAGAAAGTGTATGTCTTGGCAAATGCTTCTGTTTGTTTACTTTCTGTTTGTTTACTTTTTAAATGAGCAGAGGTGTTTGTTCTAAGGCTCTACAATACACTAAGGACAGACTTATTTATAAGCAATGAAGGTAGGAGCACCATTGTCTGAGACTATGATATGGTTCAATGCCAAACTTTTTGTGCATGTGTCTCTTTTGCGAGCTCTTGGAAACAAGTGTGCAAACCCTTGTACTTCAGTTGGTGAAAGATGCACACCAATTCTGAACAAATCATATCCCACAGTTTTCACATTCATTAGAAAATGGGGAGGGTCATCAACACAAAGTTCAAAGTCAGTTGAAGCAAGTCAGCAGACTCAGTCCTTACTATGCTTACAGAATTTTTTGACTGAAAGGCTTTCGTGATAAAGGGAAGGACAGCTGAAGGGAAGACTGATGTGATGACACTTTCAACTATCTTGGTTTCATCTGGTGAAGACAGCAGGCCCTCATAATTTTTCCTTTAGGGACTGGGTCAAAGATCAACCTGAATGCCCTACTCTTTTCACTGTCAGGGACAAAAAAAAACAGTAAATCACGGAGCACCAAGATTAATTCACCTCCTGTCCACTTCAGTTTAAAACATGGTACAATATTTCTCCAGTATCTGTAGGCTTAATGCAAAAGCATATAGCCTACTAATACCAGTCTTAGGAAAAGGAGTTTTAATGACAAAGGGAAAAGGGTCTTGCTGATTCTGACAAAAACTCTAAAGATGGGATTCTTCTGAAAAGAATGAGGGGTATGGATCAGGAAGGGTGTTCTACCTAACTAGCACAAAGCTTCCCTTTTCAAAGCTTTTTTAATTAAGTCACTGTACATGCATCGGTTCTTGAAATCCAGGTCTCCTCCACTACCAGTCTGATGTTAACAACTTGGATATCTCAAAACACCCTGCACATGCAGTACAATGTGGTGGAAATTAAGTATTTCTGAGCTTGTGGGATTCAGTGGCAATTAGATCCAAAGCAGAAAAGTGCAGACAGTGGTAATCTAGCTTTGCAAGCACGTTACATCTATATGAATATCACAATTTTAGATTCAGTAACATCACATCTTATGAAAAAGTGCAGCATAACTGGCAAATCAACTGTATGATGTGGAAACTGAACTGCTAGTTAAGGAGTTCCCTCAACTTAAATATCCACATTGTTGAAGTGAAGGAAGCACACTGTTTTTACATCACTTCTGACACACAAACAGTTATTAAACGTGGGGAAATCCTCAGTAGTAACTCACTGCCCTCTGGCAGATGCAAATTGCAGAACTGTCTGCTGAATGACAATGCCTTAAAAGTGTCTTTGAACTTCATCTATATTACATGCTGCAAGCTTCCATAATATCAGACAGGAGAGGAATGCCACTGGCTCCCAACCAAGTGTATATACCAGATGCTGAAGCTGTGTGTACCCTATCAATACACTGTAGATTACCCACAACACTGAGGAACGCAGCACCCTAGGAAGGCATGGATCCAAAGTGGAATTAGCAGTTTTGACCGATCAATCTTACTACAAGTTATTTTAAATGCAGTTATAAGCATTACTTCTCTCAGTTCCACAGCCATACATTTACTACTTATTAGTTTGTTAAGCTCATTATGTACAACAAAGTTAAGTATTAGTCAAATGTAACTTTGGAATATAACTCTTTTTATTGTACATTTTAACATCTCATCTATCTGAAGACTTGGTGGAGATGATGGTAACCCTGCTGTTCTCTTCTAGACTGTTGCTTTTGGGGACATGTTCCTCTGTCATCCTGACCCGAGGAATAATTTTCCTACACTTCCATATGACCAAGCTACATATCTGCCCCCTCTATCAATCACAAAAATATACAAAAGTCAGCCAATAAAATACAACTTTTCTCATTCTAAGAAGCTGCTTGAAACTGATTATTTTCCTATTACTACTGTAGGTTAGTCAATCACTTCATGGCTGACATCAGACGTACATAGGTTCATATTTTCAAACAAGACAATCCTGTAGACCACTAAGAGGTTAGCCACTTCAAGTCACATTTGTTCCCTCTACCAATAACGGCCAAAGGGGAACAGCCCAGTGGGGAACTTGCACATCTCCATTTACATGTTAAGATTTGAGAGGTATGTTTGTTGACAGAGTGGGAGCCCCCTTTCTGAAAGGCATCTATCATGCCAACAAGTTCATTTAATATTTCAGTGTTAATTTGGATCCTTGGAGTGGTCATTAGTGGCATTAGCATTTTTTGGGGGATGTTAATAAGTCAAGTAGGAGAGGGCTCTACTTAACTTAAAAGCCAAGCAGAAGTCCCATACAGGGGCCTATATGAGGTGGAGAAGAGTGAAAGGGATTTTAGGGGCTCCAAGTTAGTTAAGGACATACCTCAAATGTTCTCTTTTTTTTCAGGTTGGGCAATATACTTGGATTGGACAATACTCAAAGAGGAAATGTTAATGACTGCGATTTCAGAAAAACAAAGAGAAACATTAACTTCCTTGGATATGGAGGATATACCTGCAGTGAAGAGTCGGACTAAGAAGGCCCTCCTAATAATAGTTGATACAGAGTGGTCAAACAATCTTTGTCTATGAATATGCCTAGGTCTTTGATAATGGGATCAGCTTTGACAGGGGAATGTTTATCAGCTGATTAAAATCAGAACAGCTAAACGCAACTGATTTACGCACAACTCATCTAAATGCACTTTTATCCAACACAGGGTAACTCAAAAACCTTAAAAAAAAAATGTTTTTTCAAGGTGCGTGTGTGTCACACCTCCATGCACCCACCCCACGCCTTAAGATCTATATACACACCCACTGAATCGGCTGAAAGTACTTAGGGTTTCCTTCTCCATTCCCCAAGCAAGATGCAAGTCAGCCTCTTAAAAGTGGACACCTAAATTCAAACGTCTATACAGTAAATTCGGGTCTATATCAGAACACCAAACTTTCAAAATTTCGAGTGTTCTAATATCGAACCCTATTAATCGAAAATTTAAAACATCGAACATACAGAACAGCAAATATTTTCCTAGGGAAAAAAACTTGCTGTTCCAAAACACATACAACACAAGCACACCAAACAAACAATCCACACATACACCTAAACTCTTACACCTAACCCTACACTAAATTATACATACACCACTAACTATCCACTTACCTTAACCCAAACCCTAAGCCTAAGGTCCATCACTATCGCACAGTCACCTCAACCGCACCCTAACTCACCTACCCCACCCTAACCCTCATGTCCACACAATCGCACACTTACCTGAACCAGACCCGTAACTTTCTACCACAGCGCTGAAAATACCGAAGCAACAGAAAAGGACAACCAAATTCTTTCCCTATGAAAAAATTTGGTTTTCTGTTTCTTCGATATTTTCAGCGTTCACTGAAAATGGGTCGATATTAGAACACTCGAAATTTTGAAAGTTCAGTGTTCTAATATAGACCCAGTAAATTCTAATAGTCATGAATTACTGGCTATATAACTTAGTCTGAGATATAACTGACAGTTTTCTATCCATACCTGCCTCGTGGCCCATGCTTTCTGTTCCACTCAGATTTTCCTGTTTTCATTGTTCCTGATCCAATACCATCCCCTTAGCCTACAACAACCCCTCCCCTGTATGACATCACCAAAGAAGTCTACAAGTAGGGGACACACAAAGTGCCATTTTTAAAACAGGCATACATTCCCTACCTTAGCGCCCACCTGGAACCGAATTAGTATGCCCTTCACGCAAGTTAGCAGTCTTCTTTAACTATTTGACTGCAATTGCTGTTAGATGCTAGATTTCAAACTATCTGTATATATTAGTTAAATTGATGAGTGTCGCTACTAAGTTTACTGTACCTATGTTTATCAGAGTCTAATTCACAGACGCAAGTGTTTTTGTTTGAATGATGCATCTTGCAGACGCTGATTTTACTTTCTAAACCAGTCTAACCGCCATATACAACTTTGTCTAGTTACAATTTATGCTGTTTTTTTACTGCCTGATTCAAGTGTTTGTGCGCCCAAATCGGGCTAAATACATTTTCTGGCTGCAATTATCGCAATTGCGACTGACACGATACCGGGAATCTAAACTGGATGCTTTTCAGGTAATGACTATGTAAAGGTTGCTACAGTGTATAGTATGGCTCCATTTCATTTAAAGCATCTGTGCAATGTACTTACCTGGCTTAATATTTTGATTAGTGCAAGACTGAGACATTTAGCTGTTACCTTTCCCCTACTATTTTATTTATTTTACATTTGTTTAGCGGGAAGGTCCAACTGGACAGAGCTGTCCATTTTCAGTGGAGGCCCGGGGAGAAAAGTTCCAGAACAACTGCTAACACACTATACAGAAGATATTGACACATTCAGTTATAAAAATACAGCAGACAATAACATATGACTGCATAAAATATTTACATAAGCATAGTGGTTTAGACATGCAATTAAAAGTATAGCGGGTAGTAACATTTGATTGTTGTTCATACAGGATGTTTAGTAGAGAATCTTGAAGATGTACTGAAGATAAGACAAGAAATGAAAAACTAAATGAGGAGAATATAGACAAGTTCATATGAGGTGCATTGACATTTTAAGGGAAAGCTTTTCAACTTAGCCTAGGGGAGAATTAGTGAGTACAGATGGGACAGTGGGGAGTAGGGGACAGTGAGCTAGCAGGTAACATGTGATAACATATAGTACATCTGTAGGAGTTTTAAAGAGGTTGGAGAGTGGGTAGGGGAAAGGAGTTAGCATATGTCAGCCAGGTGCTAGGCAATTACAAGTAACGTGTGATAGTATATAGTGCATCTCTGGGAGTTTTAAAGAGGAGGTTGGATAGTGGGTGGGGGAAAGGAGTTAGAACATATCAGCCAGGTGCTAGGCAGTTACAAGTAACGTGTGATAATATATAGTGCATCTGTGGGAGTTTTAAAGATGTTGGATAGTGGGTAGGGGAAAGGAATTAGAATACGTCAGCCAGGTGCTAGGCAGTTACATGTCTAGGAGTTGTTTAGGCGGGAAATAAGCTGTTTTTTGAAGATGGTTTTATTAGGTTGCACCCTGACTTGTAGTGGTAGGGAGTTCCAAGTCTTGGCAATGTTGCTAGAATACAGGGAGTCACCAGAGCTGTAATGGCTTTTGGAGATTGCGATTAGTGTCTTGTTTGTGGATCTAAATTCTTGGTTGTTGGAGTAGAGGATGATCAGGTCTTGTAAGGCTGGGGTTTTGTCAGGTTGGTACAGCATTTGGTGAGCTAGAAGAAGTTGATTTAGAGCTAAGGTGTTAGGGAGTTCAAGCCAGGAAAGCTGTTTAAGGGCCTGACAGTGGTGGATGCGGTAGGAGGAGTTTGTGGCAAATTTTGCTATTTTGTTGTAGCATACTGATAGCTTGTTTAAATCGCTCTTGTTTAGATTACTTAGGACAGGAGAAGCATACAATAAGGTAGAGAGAAGATGGGCACGAGCTAGGGCAACTTTACTGTTGCTGGTTAGGAAGATTTTACATCTGTAAAGAGTACCTAGTTTTTTGTTCATTTTTGGTTATTGTATGAGCTATGCGTTTGTCAAATTTCATATTATTGTCAATAATGAACCCTAGTAATTTGGTTTGTGTGATGGGGGAGGTAGGGGTATTATCTAATGCAGAAATAGAGAATGGGGGAGTAAGTGCTGCTAATTTGGAAGGATGAAAGAGCATAAGTTGGTCGTTTTAGGATTTAGTATTAGCTGGGAGTTTTGTTAGCCAGGTTTCGGTGGATGTAAAGGCTTCTTGGGCCTTGATCTGAAGTTGTTGGAGGGTGGGGGCAGAGCAGATTATGGGAGTCATCAGTGTATTGAACCAGGTTTGCTAGAGGGATGGCTTTGTCTAGATTACTTGTAAACATAGTGAAACGTAGGGGTCGTAGGATTGATCCTTGGGGTGCTCCCAGTTTTACAGAAAGTAGGGGGGGGGGTTCCACTGAACAGCTTGGTGGCGTTGGGAGAGAGAGTCCTGAAACCATAATAGAGTGATGTTATTAGTTTTGTATGACAGACTGCATCAAACACCTTTGATAAGTCAAGGAAAACTGCAGACACTAGTTGGCTGTTGTTGCGTTGCATATTTACTAGGTTACTAAAATGGACGAGTGCAGTGGTAGTGCTATGGTTGGGGCGGAATCCATGTTGAATTTCGGCAAGAAGATTATTGGAGAGGAGATGTGTTAGGACTTGAGTGTGGATACATTTTTCCATTACTTTAGCCAGTGGGGAAAGTATAGCTATAGGGTTGTAGTTTGTCAGGTCAGTGGAGTTGCCCCCGTTGTGAACTGGTATAATGTAGGAGATTTTCCAGAGAAGTGGCACCTTTTATACTGAGATTGATCTGTTAATGATTATAGAGACTGGGTAGGAAATGGTTTTGGCAGCTATTTGTAGGACTTTGGCAGGTAGCTTGTCTATTGCTAAGGTGGTGGGTTTAAGTTTGTTTAGGTGTCTATAGATTGTGCAAAGTTGGTCCAGTTTGAAGGAGTTAGTGTTATTTGATGAGTTATATAGTATAGTGGGGGTTGGTTGAGGAGTGTAGGTCTGTTCACAGCTTTAATATAGAGTTGGTAAAGAACTCATTGAATTGGGTGACTATGTTTATAGAAGTGGTGTATATGTTTGGATGAGGAGTTGGTGATTTACCTGGTTGGAGAATAATGTTTATAGTGGACCAGAACTTTGGTGGGTTGGTATTATGCTTAGTTTGAATTTCATTATAGTATTTTTATCTAGTCTGTCCTGTTTCATGTGCTAAACTGCTTAGCTACAATTTTTATAACTGTTCTCCTCTTATGGTGTACTCCTGCATGTATTGGTTTGTTTTTAGTAGCCGGAATTTAAACTGTTCTTTCTATTGCGACAAGCATTGTAAGGATTATCACAGTATGCTACAAGTGTTTTTATCTGTGCATAAGCTAACCTTTAACCTTCTGACTTCCAAACATTTTTAATTCTCATTTAACACACCTTTTCCTCCACTGTATTTGGTGCTTTCAGTCCCCTACCTGCCTTATCCCTCTAATGGTTGTAATTCTTTTTCTTTTTTCTAGTCCCTATCCACATGCGCTGTCCTGAAACTAACTGCTACAGTGATCCTACCTTGATTCCTGCCTTGTAAACTTGCTAAGCTTATCTCGGCGATAGAACACTTAATTGCTGTGTATGTTACAGTCTTAACTTACAATACACACTGTTTTATATACAATAGAACGAGTTTTTAAGTAAAGCTTTCCCCAAAATGCTTGAGTGGCGTGCACACTGAATCGGTCGAAACTACTTAGGTTTTCCTTCTCCATTCCCCAAGCAAGCTGCAATTCGCCCTCTTAAAAGCTGACACATAAATTCAAACTTCTATACAGTAAATTCTAATGGTCATGAACTACTGGCTGTATAACTTAGTCTGAGTTGTAACTGAAAATTTTCTATCCATACCTGCCTCGTGGCTCAACCCACTCCACTCGGGCTCACTCTGCTCCCCTACCCTACACCCCCATTCCCATACACCCCTTCAATTTCCTTTATACACACCTTGCACCTCCCCACACCTCCCAACAGGCAATCACATACCAGCCCCTTCCTGCTCCTCCAATTAACGAATCCCATACTGGCACAACCTCCTCATTAACTATATCCTCCTCTACTTAAACTATACTCACACAGCACCTCAAACCAGACCCACATTCAACCTCACTCCTACCCCCACACAATGTTACTTTTACATATAATCTCAGCTACCTCCCTAATAGCCATTTATCTAATTACTTCATACCATGGAATACACATTACAATCATCTCTTCACCAACACTAGTGAGCCCTAGTCAGACAACAAACACTCACCCAACCATCTTAGTATCACCATATATATAAACAACTACTCCCTAACAGAATTCTTCTCAATTAGATATACTCCCTCTCAGTCAAGTTCTAAATTATTCCATAAGTACTCAAAATTACTCACAAAACTTGCCAACCTATTCCCTTGCAACTTATCTCTACTTATCCTAGCAGGTGACATACATCCTAACCCTGGTCCACATTCAGGCTCCCAACCTATTCTGACACACAAAAACCCTATCCGACAAAACTTTACAATACACCCCCTCACAGTAGCTCCGACTTATTAATCTTAAATATTAACTTGAGGAGTATCCTAAATAAAGTTGACCATTCCATGCAACCCTCAGTCTATATAACCCAGATGTATCTATACTAACAGAAACCTGGTTAAAACCACATACCAAAGATAGTGAAATATTAGCCCATGGTTACAATATTAATAGACTATATCGTACAAACAAGCGATAGCTTACAACTAAACAATGACAAATGCATAATTTTCGCAGTATACATCCCCCAAGCAACAATTCTAATACAATCTCCTGAATTGGGCAGCAACCTCCTATAACCAAGAAACAATCACTGCAGGTGATTTCAACCTTGACTGGATATTTTACAGATTTGAAAGGGCAGTATTGCTAGGTATCAGATATTGCTTCAGTGTTACCTAACATAGTTTAAAGTCTTATGATTATCGTTGGAAGTGGTGCCGATATTCATTCTGCACTGTGCTTTGCCAGATTTGATATGACACCTGTGCTCTTTGAAGATCTTTTTGAAAATTAACACTAGAAAGAAGGGGAAATTAGTTTACTCCTTATGGCTGCTTTTGTGGAGTTTGTCTGTAGGGGCTTATTTTTTAAATTTGCTATCATACTTCTGGTGGATGGGGAGAGATATCTCAATGCAGGAATTCAGGAGGAAGTACAATTCAGTGGGGTAAGTGGCTGCAACAGCTTCTGGGTCTGTGTGTGCGACAGTGTTGGGGGGGGGGGGGACAGGAAGGTTTTAAATGTCATTAGGTCATCCGTGAGTATAGGGAGACTAGCTTTGTAATACAGTTGTGCTGGTGGTTGTAGTGGTCTATTGGGTTTTCAGGAAAAATGTTATGATTGGTGGTCTCATATGTCCATGACAAGGGGACTTTAGGTCTGGGGGCAGACAGATGCTATGCTAGTGAGGATGAAGTCAAAAATACTGGCACATCTAGGAGAAGTGGACACTATCTGGTCTATGGTATAAGCATTAATAAGCAGTGGAAATATGTGCATATTTACTGTTGGTGGTGCCTACTGACCATTAAATGGATGGGTAGTTAAAACTGCACAGTAAGTTGTAACTGGTTCAACAGTTAAGAACTCAAGTTGTTTTAGGCATATATCATACTCTGCAGAAGACAAGAAGGGCTCTGTAATCAGCAAGGATATAATGATCATATCTGTTTACTGATACTAAGAGATCAATGAATTTCAAGGCCATGTTCATGCCTAGATTTGTTGTGCGATAACCAGGTTATGGATGAATACAGACAACATTGTCAGAAGATCTGAATGAATGATAGATTCTAGACAGATCCAGATCATGTACATTTCCCAAATGTCATATCTGTGATCATTTGTCATTAGTAACAGTTCTGGCATCAGCATCATCTTCTCTCAGTAGATTAGCTGATATCTTTCGAGTCTGGGAGCTACAGGGTGAATACAAATCAATAATGTTCACTAAAATGCAGTTTTCAGTACAATTTTCCCATTTACTAACAACACAGTCACACAAGTTTATAACTGCATGCATCTGGGTGAGGTCATGAAGACAAACATAGCTTTTTCAACAGTGGTAAAGATCATTCACCAGTGCAGAACAGATTTACAACAGCTGGCTTTCATTTCTATGAGCTGGGCAATACAACGGAAGTAACAACATGAATGGAAAGAAAATTAACAATTTCACCCTTCATTTACAGAAGTATGCACTTCAAAACACTGAGCACAAAATTGCTGAAAGCTGCAAAATTTGATTCATGCATTTCTGATGAACCAAAACATTTGCAGTTTTTTTTTTTTTTGCTTCCAAGTAACCAGTGTACATCTTAACCTCAAGCAATGTGCTAATTCAGACACTCCTAATGTACTTCAATAAGATAAATGATTCCAAGAGAAGTTGAATCCACAAAAGACTGCTGTTCATCTCTACCCTGCAGGCTATATAGACTACCTAACTACCTCACTAACAAAGGTCCTCTCTCCCCAGTTCTTCTTTTGTTACTTTTGAAAGAACGGGCTATACAACAACTCTTCTGCATTTTTTTCACTGCTGAGAAAAATACTAAGGTTTTTCAGTGAAACTTCTTATTTTTAATTTGATCCTAAGCAATTTTTGGGGTTATTTATTTTTTTTATTCTACATAAACCAATGTCCATAAAATACTACTTTCATACCCTATGAAAGTACTGTATGTTAACAATACACTTTATGCTTAGTCTTTGTAAGTATAATGCTACTGAAACACATCACCTGGTTTTGCTGGCAATAGTAGTTTGCTTTAATACACCCAATTAAACTATAATTTCTATTGAGAACTTAAACCGGCACATGGATATTAGAAACTTAAAATGGTGAACATACATATACTTTAAAATGAATTAACTTTAATACCTGCATCTTTTGCCATTTTCAAGCAATGCTTCCGTTCGTCTAATTCTGTGACAGCCTCCAAAAATGCAGCATACTGATGAATACCCAGGTCCTGAGGTAAGTGGCTAACATAAAATGCTATTAAACTGGACTGATTCTCACAGATCAAGAGCTAATTTAAAGAGGGAAAACGGAAAAAGTTTTACTTCCAAGACAAAGACATTCAACATTAATTTTTTTTTTTTTTACAGATTACAGTTCAATTTTATAAAACACATTTTTAAAACTATACTATTATGCTCAAGGAAGAAAGCAGTTACTTAAATCAATAATGCTGAAAATAACTAAGAACACCTCTAGTCAAATGTTAAGCCGTTTTGCTTTCACATAGTGTTTTCCTTCTCCTTTAATACAACCTTAACAGAGCCACACAAAGAAAAAAAGAAGTTATGAACTTACCATAATGTTCCATGTGTTTTGTCCATCTTGCCCTTTATTCTCACTGTTGGGTCAGATCCGATCCATCGGATCCGTCTCAGCCATTACATCAGCTCGAAGTCCTCAGCTTAGCTCGTGGACATTTTCCCCTACCCATAATGCAATTCCCCAACCACCTCAGATCTTGTTTGCCCCCAAGCAGTGAGTTAGTGAATAATGTTACTACAGTTATATTAAAAACCCCTATTACTTCTGAGGTTATAGAGTCCTGTAAAAATCCAATTAGAGCTACTCAGTCTTCCAGGAAGTAGGTAGGGGGTTATGGTGGGTGGGTTGTGAGAATAAAGGATGAGCTGGACAACACACACGGAATGTTATGGTAAGTACATAACTTCTTTAGGCAATGATGTCAGTCTCTTTATTCTCACTGTTGGGAAGGCATTCGTAGCTACCAGATTCCTGGTTGGCTCATGGGAGAAAATTCCTCAGAACCATAGAACCAAAGGATGCTCTACTCCTGGAGGCCAAATCTAGCTTGTAATGAGTAGTAAAGGTATGCGGCTTTGCCCACGTTGTCGCTGCACAGAAGCTGCGGAGGCAGATACTGATCTAGTGGAATGAGCATTGATGGTATTTGCTTTAGTTTTGTTAGAAATATAAATGAAAGATATACACTGTGAAAAACAATTGGATAGTGCTACTTGAGAAACTGGTTCTCTTTTCTGAGTTTGTGAATAAGAGACATAGTTGGATATGACTTTCTAAATTCTGATGTTCTGTTCAAATAATGTTTTGAAAATTTGGAAAGAACACTGGTAAGACAAGAGAATGATTGACGTTATTCTCTTAGACTACTTTAGGTAAGTGTATACAGAGACTGTCCTTGTGAAAAAAATTATTTAAGGAGTCTTGGAAGATTGTGCCTGTAACTATGAACCACTCCTTGCTGAAGTAATAGCTACTAAAAAACAGCATTTTTCAAGAAAGGTATTTAAGCTCGCAAGTAGAAGCTGGTTCAAGTGGAGAGAAAATGACTTTTGATAAGATAAAATTCAAGTCCCAAGGCAGAACTGGATTTCTATATAGGGGTTGAATTAAAGTTATACCTCTGAGGAATGCTTTGCAAAGCCTGTTTAAAATGATGGCAGAACCATTTTCACCTGTATGAAAATTTGAGATCGCTGCTAACTGCACTCATAGTAGCTGCAGCTGCTCCCTCATTGAATAATTTGGCTAAAAATTCCAGGATAGATTGTAACGGAGCTGCGAATGGGTCTATCTTATTAGAATTGGACCAAGCTATGAATCTTTCCCATTTACTTCTGTACAATTTCCGAGTGGACATTTTATGACAGGATAGCAAAATTTGTTTAACAGGAGAAGATAGGAGAGAAAACCTGGCTATCATGGGAAATGGAGTAGCCAAGCTGTTAGTTTGAGACTATCTGGCTGGGATGAACCATTCCCAACAGGCAAGTCAGAAGATCCGGAGATGGGTCCAGAATCCATGGTCGGTCTCATACATGAGGCAGAAGAAAGGGGAACCATATCTGTCAAGGCCAATAGGGAGCAATTAAGATTATTGTTGTCTCCAATGAGCTGCTTTCTGTAGAACCTTGGGGATTACAGGTATCGGTGGAAAGGCAAACAAGTCCTGGGAGTCAGTCATAAAGAAGTGCATCCCTTGGTAACTCCCCCATTGGGGGAGGATCAGGGCAAAGTAGTTGCTGCATTTGGTATTGATAGGAGATGCAAAAAGATCGCAGTAAGGCTGACCCCATTTTCGGAAGATCTCTTCCGCAACTTTCTGATTGAGGGACCACTTGTGCGGCCACAGAATGGCTCTCCTCAGTTTGTCTGCAATCACAATGGACTTCTCTGAGATGTGCATTGCTATGAGAAAATGGTTGGAGGCCTCTGCCCATTGCCGTACCCTCAGAGCATCTTGACATAGGGGATAAGATCTGGTTCCCCCCTGTTTATGTTACAGACAACAGACATGTTGTCTGACTGAATTGCTATTGTACCCAGAGGCTAGGAATCCTGAAATGCTTACAACACCAGAAGCACCGCCATCACCTCTAGAACATTTATGTGCAAGTGGGCCTCGTGCTGCTGTCAGGTACCTTGGACTGTCTTTCCCAGATGATGCCTCCCACCCTATCTGGGAAGCATCCATGGTTACCGTGGCTTGGGGCTGAGGGGGGTGGGTGGCCTTGAGCCACTAGGGGAGAATTGAGCCACCACTGAAGGTCTCTCTTGCATGAGTGGGTTATTAAAACCTTGCTTGTCATAGGAAGATCCTGAAATGACCACGCACTCTAAAGTAACCACTGGAGGATTCGTACACGAGAATGAGCTAGCAGGATTTGAACTACGGAAGCTGCCATTTTCCCTAGTACCTGTAGAACCAGCCTGGCAGAAGCCCATTTCTTTTTGATCAGTTCTCTGACATAACATCGAAGGTTGTGCACCCTTCTTGAGGAAGGTTTGCCGACAAAATCTTTGTGCTTATTTGAGCTGCTATGAATACTAAGGATTAACATGGCTCTAGCACAGATATTTTGTAATTTATTGTAATCCCTAGAGAGGAAAAGAGCTGTAGAGTGCAATCCCTGGCTTGTAGCAGAAGACTCCTGGTTGGGGCGGTAATGAGACAGTCATCCCGATATGGAAACACACGGAATCCTTTGCTTCTCTGGTGAGCTGCCACTACTGGCATACATTTGGTGAACACTCTGGGGACTGCAGCGAGTCCAAAGGGCAGAGCTCGAAACTGGAAGTGACTGGCCCACAGCCGGAAGTGTAAAAACCTTCTGGATCACCTGTCCATTAGAATATGGTAGTATGCATCTTGAAGGTCTATTGAGCATATCCAATTGTCTTTTTTCCAGAAATGGAAGTATCGACTGCAGTGTCATCGTAAGGAACTTGGATTTCTGGACATGTTTGTTCAGATTGCCGAGATCCAAAACAGGTCTCCAGTTCCCTGACTTTTTTGGAACTAAAAAGAATCTTGAGTAAGCTCCAGATCCTATCTGGTCTGCAGGGACTTCTTGGATGTCTTTTTCTTATCAACTTTTGAATTTCTAAGTTTGCATGTTCCTCTTGACTAAGTGGAACGTCTGGAACCAATTTGTTTACAGAACGGGTATGAAGAATGGAATGACATATAACCTGGATATTATGTTCTGCACCCATCTGTCGGTAGTTATCTTTTGCCAGGTTTCTAGGTGAAGAGACAATCTGCCTCCAAAGGCGAGCAATCGGGCACTCCCTCAGGAGGACTGAGGGTCCTCCAAAGGAGGATTCTCTGGAGCCCTGATTGTACGGGCCTCCTCTGCCATGAGAGTGGCATCTTCCATTGTTGGTCCCCCCTCTGCCCTGCAGGAACTTTCATACCCATGTGGCATGAAAACACCTCTGTGATTTTCTGAACCACATCTTCCCACTGCCTTTCTGACCTTTAGGGAAGGGTCTGGTAGGGGTGGAAAGACATACTCCAATGACAGACAAGATCTTGCTTGCCTGTTCACACCTGGTGAGCACTTCCTTCACTTTAGGCCGAAAAAAAGAAGAGCCATCAGAAGGCGGATTAACGAAGGAGGACTTGAAGGGCTTGGCGAAATCTCAAAGGCACACCCAGGCCTGTCTCCTAAGGGCAATATCTGAACCTGCAGCCTTACTCGTTCTATCTGCTGCATAAGATATGAGCTTCATGGAAGACTTTACAACTAAAATGAGGGTGGCAAGCTGAGCATTAACCTTATCTGCTACTGCACCAGCTACAGCTCCTTGGAGGGAGCCTGTAAGTTCCTTCAACAGGTCCCTCTGTATCCTAATAAAGTGGGTAACGTAATTCAGAGACCGAAATGCAAAGTTTGCTGATGAAAATACCCGCTTCCCATATCTATCCATCAACCTAGAGTCCTTTTTAGGAGGATGGATAGAGGAGCTGGTTTCCGATGGCTCCTTCTTAGTGGGGAGATTTCAGAAGAGGGGGGAGTCCCCCTGGTGGACATCCTGAGGCCTGGGGTCTCTACGATCCTGTGGAAAGGTTAACTGAAAGGACAAAAACAACTGACCCGAAGTGGGAAGACCATCTGATGTAGATTGTAGCTTTGACTTGGAAGGAGTCAAATCCCTACTCATAACCTAGAAGGCAGACTGCTTCTCCCTCCGAGGAGTCCCCTGGATCCGACAAAGAAGTCATAGCTGTTGGTATCTGCTTCACCAGGGACAGAAGCTCTGAGGCCGAGGTAGGAACTGAGCTCGCCTGCGCCAAAGCCCCGAGACACAAAGTCGGATCCGGGAAGATCAGAGTTGGCTCAGAGGATCTGACCGGAGAGTGTAAGCTCCTAGAGGTGTCCTGCTTCAACTGGAGGGAAATGCTCAGGGCAGATGTCTGCTCAGAGGAAACCAAAGGCACTGAAGCAGACACGGACACAATCTGAAGATTAGAATCTTCTAGCTCTGAAACCAAGGGACAGATCGGAGGAGGAACAGGTACTAGAGAAGGTGGCTGCGTCTGGTCCAATTCGTTTGGTCTCGGATCCAGCAAAAATTTGGCCAGGGCTGGAGTCTTCAGTAGCCTCTGCACAACCCTATCCACGTCTTCATCAGATAAGCTCCTGGTAGACCGAGTAGACAATGTAGGAGATCTGAACTTAGCTAGTAGTGGAGATGGGAGCTGTGAAGGCTAGGGAAGGGGAACGGTTCCGATGTCAAATCTCTGTAGGAGCTAAAGATGTCAGAGCCAGGAGTTCTGATGGCTGCGAGACGGTCTTGGATCCGGCTGCCACTGTCTGCTCCAAAGAAACTGGTGTAGCAGACAGTAGAGGGAGTTTTAGAACTCTGCTCTGATGAAGCTTTCGAAGCTGGAGAATGTTGTTTTACTGTTTTTTTCAGACGTTTTTTGGAGAGGACTCTGACATAGTCACCTCTGAAAAAGGGGTTTTTAATAAACCCATTAAAATCAATTTGTTTTTGTGCTCCATAAGCACTCTTTGATTAAAGTCGTGGCACATGGAGCACATTTCCTGGAGATGAAGAGGCCCCAAGCAATACACACACGTCTGTGTATCGCTAAGGGGCATCTTCTTTCCACATTTTTCAAATCCAAGCGGTTTCCCTTCCTGTTTTTGTGACATTGCCAGGGAAACAACAAGTAAAGAAAAATACAGATAAACACACATGCACTCAAACACATAGGGAAATATGCGGAAGACAGAAGTATTTTTTTTTCTCAATATAATAGTCCTTCAAGTAAAACTAACAAGAAGACAGGAGGAAAGAAAGAAAGGGTAAATGGGGGGGGGGGTGTCCTCTAATAAAAAACGGACAAGAGTTATACACCCTCTAACTAAAACAGGTGACAATGGGGGTAGGGATCACTTGCTCAAAGAAATTAAGCAATTAGGAAAAACAAAAAGGTAAATTTAAGCTAAGTATAGGAAAGATGGTCAAGAAATATTAATTACTTGGCCCACAGCTAATAAGAGAAACCTCTTCGCTGTGCCGCAAACAAGATCTGAGGTTGTTGGGGAATTGCATTATGGGTAAGGAAAAATGCCCACGAGCTAAGCTGAGGACCCCGAGCTGATGTAATGGTGGAGATGGATCCGATCCATTAGATCTGACCCAACAATGAGAATAAAGATGATAGACAACATCACATCAGAATTTAAAGAAAACTGCTGATTTCTGTCTGAAACTTTCTATAAACACCAATCTAATTTTTTGAATTGCTCCCCTCCAAGCACCGTACAAGCTTTCCAACTGTTGTCCTGACTTCAACAGCTGCCCCAAACCTGAATTCCCCGATTGCTCCTTCCAGATACCCCGGCTTAACCCTTCAGTGGGTAAACCTCACATCTTCTCTGCAATTCTACCTCAGTGTTAACTCATTTGTAGTTTGGGGAGGGCAGGCTCCATTCTGTATGTGGAGCCAGAAACCATCATCATTATAGCTGCAAGTCAAAGTCCATATCTTAGGGACAGGCTACTGCAATGACAGAGACTTTGTTGCACCCTCCCAGTCATCTAAGTGAATGACCTGTGAGTCTCCTTGTCTTCAGAGGTCATACAGGCATTAGGCTTCCAGAAACGCTCCCCCAGGTTAGGAGAGCTGGCTGGTTTCTACTCCATTCTAGCCTCCTGCTCAGCACTGGCTCCAGTATGTTGAGAAGGAACTTGAGTCATCAGGGGCGCTAATGGATGTCTTGCCTACATATCATTAAGCTGTCTAAACATTTTTTTTTTTTTTTTTTTTTTTTTTTTACATATGTGCTATAAATCCAGCTCTGTGGCAGATGGATGAAGCCCTGTCTATAATCCAGACAACCAGAGTTCAGCTAGCAGGTCGAGTGCTGGAAGAGTCAGGCAGGGGCTGGGGAGAGGCAGCAGCATAGCTTCCAGTGTGTCTTCCTGGAAAGGAACAATATGAAGGCTCCCAGCTTATACGATTTGTTGCTCTAGGACCAAGATGGGAACACACTGTACATGAAGCAACCTATAAGCCAGGGGTGTGTGGGCATGACCATTGAGGGTGTGGATAACCCTTGCAGGAAGCAAATATGGGCACTTCATCATGAAAAAGCACAGATGGCCCCCACCGTGATGTGATTTGCACTGAGTAACCACCAGGAAATTGGGTTAGATTCATATTATACAGAATCCACTCATAAAAGAAATAAAAATTTGGTTTCATTTTCTCCATTTTTTTAGTTGTGACAAAGTAATCTCTCAGCTGTCTGTACAGATCAAGAGAATTTAACAGCATTCCCCCTCTAGTGAAGACAGACGGTTACAGTCGAACTCAATGCTAAATACCTTAAGTACGAAAGTCAGGTTAAATTTTCCAAGCTATTGTCTTGAAAGAAGACACAGTAAGGTTCAGTGGCCATCTAGGCTTACAATTTAGACACCCGTTTTAGTGCAGTTCTGCATACTAAGGTCTTTAAAGTGGCCCTGAAGTCCATGGCTGTCATAAGGATCAAAAAAGTGCAGGACTGTCTGAGACTGGACACACTGCTGCATCCTCAATGAAGCTGCAGAAGTAATACTACACTAGATTCAAACTGACAAAAGAATGTTCAACCCTACCCCACTGAAGGCAACCCACTGGTGTCTGGGCCACAAAAGACTTCTCCTAGATTATGGATATTCTCTCCAGGGGCTTGCAGCCACATGAATGCTGAAGGCAGAGATATCAAGTCCTTTAACTCATTCCCTCCAGTAGAGCTCTTTTGAGTGTGTACCTTTAACTCCTAGTGGGCATGTCTTCAGCATTTAAAAATTGAAGTTACCACCTTACATTTTTAACAAATACCCATTGACAGAGGTCATATATCAATACAATTGTGTTTTCTATCATGTATGCTTCAAGATAAAATTTTCCAATACCTTGCATGTAACATGGTTTTGGAATTATTAATGCAAATATGAACAGGCAATATTTGACGCCTAGAGGAGCAGTAGGGTGTAACTGCAGAAATGCCTGGAGATGTCACTCGGCTGTAATGAGTTAAGGTCAACAGGAATTTGGTGTGTAGGTAGCAGAAAGCATTTTTTTTGCAAGTCCTATAATACTGCAGCAAGCACCTTGGTAAGCACACTGGCACAGAAGACGGATCAAATGGCAGAAACATTGTAGTGAAAGGAACAGTTCCCCAAAATAAGCTAAGACAGCCTTTTTTGTGGACATCAAAAACTGAAGTATCAGAAAACATCCACCATGTATAATGACAGTATCTAGGTGACGAGATCCCCAACACTACTACTGGGCCATTCGCTTGGAACCTGAAGGGGTTGGAGGGTGGCCTAATGGTTAAGGTGTTTGCCTTACAAACACAAGGTGCAGGGTTTGAGTAGGATAATTGGCTAGGTTAATTGTATTTATTACTGCTTGGTGTAACTCATTCTAAGCCTTTTGGTTTAAACACTTGGGCTTCGGACCAGTTGTTTTGCACTGAGAGGGTTTGTGGTCTGCACTGTAGTGGCAGAACAGGTAGCTTACATCCTTCTAGGTTGGGAACTGCTGATTGAGGGCTCAGTGTCTGTTATTCTAAAAGTGTATTAATTCTGGTTTAAGCACTTGGGCTTTCAGGCCAGTTATTTTACATTAAGAGGGTTTGCGGTCTGCACTCTTGTGGGAGGAGAGGCTGGACTCTGCCCTTCTGAGCTGTGAATTTCTGGTTGAAGGCTTATAGTGCATGCATATCTGAACTGCTTCTTACTGAAGTTGGTGCGCCTTGTTTGCTGTGGCATAGACTGGATTCGGGCCTGCTGGATCTAGCTTTGTTTGTGCAACTTGAGCACTAATCCAGGCATTCTCTAAAGTATTCAATTGTATTTATTACTGCTTGGTAGTAACTTGATTAAAGTGTAGCTATCATTCTAAGTCTTTTGGATTAAGCACTTGGGCTTCAGACCAGTTGTTTTACATTAGGAAGGTTTGTGGCATGCACTGTGGTGGCAGGACAGGTAGCTTTCATCCTTCTAAGTTGGGAACTGCTGATTGAGAGCCCAGTGTCTGTTATTCTTAAAGTGTATTAGTTCTGGTTTAAGCACTTGGGCTTCAGGCCAGTAATTTTACATTAAGAAGGTTTGTGGTCTGCACTCTTGTGGGAGAAGAGGCTGGACTCTGCCCTTCTGAGCTGGGAATTTCTGGTTAAAGGTTTATAGTGCCTGAATATTTGAACTGTATCTTACTGAAATTGGTACACCTTGTTTGCTGTAGCATAGACTAGATCCAGGCCTGCTGAATCTAGCTTTGTTTATATGCTTTTTTGTTTGTTTGCTTGTTATTTCCCTGGTACGCTAATTCCACCTAATACGCGACTTCTCAGCGCTTCTGTGGATCACTAGTGATATCTGCATTGCTTACTGTACTTATTTCCTTGTTTCACTTGAAAGAAAGTTACTGTTTGTCGTTTTTGCATTTAAGTTACCTGTAACACATTGCACTTAAGTTACCTGGCACTTGCTCACTAAAGCAATTATATAAGTCAGCACTAAAAATTAAAAGCACTACACCCTCACTCCCCACTGGCCCTGGTTTTCAATTATTAAGGAATTCCCAATATTATTCTAGCATGTCCAAAAGTCAGTTGTCAATCTCCTCTCCGGTCCAGCTGGTGAATCTGGGAATCTTGAGGCAATGTTACAACTGCCTCATGTACACAGACAACCCTCTCCTCCTCCCAACAAATTCCAACACATGAGAGATGCAACCATATAGCCAAACTGGATGCTAAGCTCTCTCAACTCAGTACTGGCATAACCAGTCAGGAGGAGAAGGAAACCACACTCACTACAATTCCAGTCTCACATAGACCTACCACGACAGCAAACCAAAAACACAATCACACAAAAACATACTCGGAGGCTCTAAATAAAGATCTGCCGAAGCAGCAGAGACCTCCAAAGCAGACACCCAAGCAGCCGCTACCCCAAAACAAAACACGTGCAACACATATCTCACAAAGCCAGTGTGCCAAACAGTCACAGCCCTTAAGACTAAACAACACACCTGATACACTTGTAATAGGTGACTATCGTCAGGCACACTGACGTCCCGCTCACCAGGCTGAACAAGGAGAGGGTCACGGTGAGCAGCCTGTCGGGCGCTAGGATCCGCCACATAACACAAGCACTCAGGTCACTCCAAGACAAGTACAAATATGACTCGGTCATTGTCCATGCTGGTGTGAATGACCTGAGACGTACCTCCCTGGACTACATGAAAAGAGACATAAAGGAGCTCTCTGAGCATGTAGCCCAGGCCGGTATGACCCTGACCTTGAGTAGCATCTTACCTTCACCAAGAAGGATGCCACAATATGAAGACAAGATGATCAATTTCAACAATTGGCTTAAGTACTGGTGTCATTCAAATGGGATCCAATGCCTGTCAGCTTGGGATGATATGCTCAACAAGCCACGATGCTTCGCTAGGGATGGCTTGCACCTGTCACCCCTGGGCTTTCGGATATTGGCAAAGGCTCTTGCGACCCCCATAGTGCTTTTTTTAGGCAAGGCTCAAAAGACAAACCCACCTCCATAGGTATCACAAGGGATAAGAAACAGAGCAATGCTACTCAATGCCAGAAGCCTAAACCTCAAGATGCACACACTCAAAACTCTCCTTAGCATGGAGAACATCGATATCTGTGCAGTAACAGAAACCTGGTTCAGGGCTCCCGAGAGCACCCCAGCACTACCAGGTTATACCTCATACCATGCTTTTCGGCCCCCAAACTAGGACCGAACCACCAAAGGAGGGGGAAGTATCGATATTCATCAAAGATACCCACACCTCCAGGTTGGTGGCAAAGCACGAAGCATCAGAGACTATCCATGTGCAACTAACAGTGGGTAAAACTGCCTTTCAGTTTATAGCCTGCTACAGACCACCCTCCCAAACCCAGGAACCCCACTCGGCCTTCCTGAGAACACTGGAAAATATGAAGGTCTCTCCAAACACCATTATATTGGGTGACTTTAACTACCCAAACATAGACTGGGAGCATTACTCTAGCTCCAACACCCTAGCCCAAAGGTTCCTAGAATTTATAAACTCAAATGCTATGGAACAACTTGTTACCACTCCCACAAGAGGGGAAAACATACTGGACCTGATCATCACCAACATGGGGACTCTATGCTCCAGACCAGAAGTGTATCCCTCACTGGTAAGATCAGACCATAAACTAATCTCACTGGATATTCACATCCCGACCCCACCCCCTGCCCAGAAAACCACAGTGAAAAACTTCTCTAAAGCAAATTTCACACTCCTCAAAACTGAGGTGGAATCCTTCAAAGCCCCTGGGCCTGTGGAAAATATGGCCCAGACCGCAGAATCCTTCATAAACGCATTCTATGAACACCTTCAGGAATGCATGGATCATGCTATCCCAAATAAAACCAAGACCCAATCCTCCAAAGGCAGACATCCTGTCTGGTGGACCCCAGCCATAAACAAACTATACAATAGAAGGAGGAAGCTACTAAATGATAGAGCAAAATCCCAAAAAGGGAAGGCATCACTGATCAGTATTAGCAAAAAACTACGGGCACACATAAATGTCTAAGACCAGCTTCGAGAGAAAAATTGCACAGGACACAGGATAATCACAAGGCTTTCTTTAGTTGTGTTAGGAACCTGGGTGGTAATTCCCAGATATGCTCAGAATTAGTCCAAAATGACAAAAAATACACCGAACCCACAGACATTGCCAACATCCTAGCTGACAGGTTCAGCGCAAACTTCTCCCCCCCACCAAAAGGGCAAATATCTATCCCAGCAGAGTGGTGCCCCCCTGACATCTCAGATGCTCAGGTAAGAGCCGCCCTCTCCAAAGCAAAAAACACAGCATCAATGGGACCAGATGGTGTCCCGGGCTGCGTCCTACATGAACTCCAAGAAGAGCTAAACCCAAACATAAAACTACTGTTCAATCTCAGCCTTACTACAGGATATGTGCCCAAAGAGTGGCGTACAGCAACAGTGGTCCCTCTCCATAAAGGTGGTGCCTCAACGGATCCTGGAAACTATCGCCCCATAAGCCTGACTAACTTGGTCTGCAAAGCTATGGAAAGGATCATCATGGATCTCATAAATAAAGATATTGGGGACCTACAAACACTGGATCCTACCCAGTTCGGCTTTGTTAAGGGCAGACCCTGCCTCTTAAACCTGGTTGATTTCTTTGAAACAGTCACCAAGGCCAATGACGAGGGGAAGGTGGTCCACACATCCTACCTGGACCTCGCAAAAGCCTTCGATACAATACCCCACTCGGGCATTATAGATAAGCTCACCAGCTTAAATAGAAACCCCTATGTCAATAGATGGATTGCAAACTGGCTCAAGGACAGAACCCACATGGTTAGAATTGCTGGAGCCATGTCAGACTCCAAACCAGTTACAAGTGGTGTCCCACAAGGCTCAGTCCTGGGACCTCTCTTGTTCGGTATATATTTCTCGGAGGTACAGGCCAACACGGAAGGACTGGGGCTGACGAAGTTCGCAGATGACTGCAAACTGGGCGCCATAATCGACTCTCCAGCCGACACAAGCATCCTCCAAAAGGGACTCACAGAAACAGACAACTGGTGCCAGAGCCATGGCCTCAAGCTAAATGCCAAAAAGTGTATAGTCATCCCCTTTGGCAAAAACAAAGTGCCCACAAATTACCACATAGGTGGTAATCCATTAAGTACAGAAGAAGTAATTAGGGACCTGGGGACCCAAGTTGATAGCAATCTCTCATTTGACAACCACGTGGCCAAAGTGGTTAGAAAAACATTTTATATAGCCCACCTAATCATGAAGGGATTCACATCTAGATCAGGGAGGTCATCGTGCCTCTTTACTCATCCCTCATCAGGCCCATAATTGAGTACAATGCCCCTTTTGGGATGTACCTTACCAGACACCTGCAGCAACTGGAAAGACCCCAAAATTACCTCACCAAGAGGATCAAAGGGCTCAAACAGATGCCATATGCTGCCCGGTTAAAGAAACTCCAGCTCTACTCAGTGGCATACCGCCTATTCAGAGGCGATCTGTGCCTGACGTATAAAGCCATGTCCAACCCGGAATTAATGGACATGCTGCACCTCAGAAAATCCAAATCCCATCGAGCTACACGCTCGAGAGACTTGAACCTCAGCACTGAAATAAATAGGACATGCTGGAGGGGCAGATTCATAACCCAGAGGCTCCCTTCACTCTGGAATAAAATCCCAGTCCAGGTTAGGCAGAGTCCCTCATTGACTCTCTTCAAGAGGAATCTTGATGAGTGGATGGGAGATCGTAGGTTTACCCCGGGTATCACTTTTGTGTCACTGTTAGACAGAGGCACAGTATACTAACCTCGAAAAAGGGCATAGCAAAATAAATTTAAAATGGGTGGCGAAAGCCAAACATACTCTGGCTAGGCTTATAAATGCCCTAGGGCAGATAGCCTAGCATGAACCTATGAACCTATAAAATGGCTCATAAGGGCAGTTAGCTTAGTACTAATCTATGAATCTATGAATCAGATATGCCTGGCTGAAACTAGCTTTACATTTAATCTGTTTTTCTCTCTCTCACTCTCTTCTGTATTACCTCTTGATATTGCCCTTTCTCTCTGGAGCCACTGACACCTAATTCCGGCCAATCTGCTCACTGCATCTAGGCTTCAACACAGTTACCAGAATGCATGTACAACAGTTTTACTCAAAACTTGAACTTTCGTCAATGGACTGGTGCAGCTACTCCTTTACAGTTGACTGCCTCTGGTGGAATGGGGATAAGCCTAACTCATTCACTTCTTAAATCATCATCACATTTCTGCATACCTTGCCAACATCACTTCCTGCATGCCCTACACAATCCTCTTTAAACAATTCCTAACTGCTCTACTGCTTGCCCTCCTAACTTCACTTTCACAACCTTACTCCTTTATTATTCCAGTACAATCATGTCTTCTCTCAATCTTTAAAACTCCACCAGTACAATAATAGCAGCAACATACATCATGAAGGTTATGGGTTCAAGCCCCTTTAAGGTTGTATCTTTCTGTCTGGCAGCTGGCACAAAAAACTACAGCTCTGACTTGTTAATGATCTGCTTTCGAAGTCAAGGGTACAGGGTTTAAGTCTTTATCTTCATTTGCCTACTGTGTGATCTTGAGCAAGCCACTTAACCAGACAGTGCTTTGGGACAACTGGGCTAGCTCCTCAAAGGTCTCCTGGACTGCATGCTTTGTATCTACCTATGAACCTATACAAGTTACTTCTATTTGTAACAGCGTTTCTGTTGAGATTCCTTGTCATTTTACTACCTCCTCTTCACATAATTCTCTCCATACCCTTGTGACTTTTACCCAATTTCATCAGCCAATCGGTGGCTAACTAGTTTTTTTTTTTCTTCAGCAAGTTGGTAATCTATCTACTGGGAATGCCAAGACAAGTAGAACAATATGATACATTGATATACAACTAAAAATACTAAGATACGGTAATGAACAGATGGCTGCAAAGTACAAAGGTCAGCAAAGGGCAAAAACCTGACACGACTAAATACATAATACTGTAAACAGATAAGCTACAAAGAACATGGTCCTGCTGAAATAAATATTAAACTAAGTTACAAACCCAGTGAATTGACATTTTGATTGCTGCTATAGGTACATTCTGAGCTAGATGGTGAAAAGGAAAGGGTAGAGGAGTTGAGGAAGGGTGCTGAGAATGAGTTCCAAGTTTGAGATGGGCAAGCCAGAGGTGGCTCTAGCTTGTGACAGAACAGATTACAGAGTGAAGAAAGAGCTGAGCAACAATCACATTTTTTTCTGAGTAATTGCTGACTGATGTTTCAGAACAGACCTGTAGACTGAGAATGTTTTCTTTTAGGTCAGGTCTGCATATCTAAGCACTAAGGTTGACTGAAGATTTCATCTTCAGGGTTACATGATGGACAATAAAACTGCTCTAAAGATGATCAAGGGACTCCAGCACATGCCTTAGACTGACTAAAGTCCCTGTCATTATACTCAGTATTGCATAGACTTCTTAGGGGGGACTTATGCTTGGCTTACAGAGCAATCTCCGACCCAAACGTAATGAATTTGCTGCACATTAAATCAAACGGGACTACAACTACCTGTTCAAGATACCTAAATATGTCCTGCGACTTGAAAAGGATGTGCTGGAGGGACAGATTTGTCTCCCAGCAACTGCAGTGTCTGTGGAATAGGCTGCCAAGTCATGTGAAGTGGAGTACCTCTATGACGCTGCTCAAAAGGAACCTAGACGAGTGAATGGAGCACCGTAAATTCACACCAGGGATATCGCCCACAACCCTCCTGGACATGGGCAGTCATTATTAAATACAGTCCTGGGTACTGACAAGAGTATCTATGGTATTACATTGGGCTGAAAAGGCTAGGCTTGAAATGATCTCTAGGTCAATAGCCTACCAGACAAGGCTATGCTGCATGCCACAGTGCTTAAAATGAAGATATAAACATTTTTCATGGGAGAAGACTATTGCAAGACATTGTAGTTGGGCAATTCTTTTATAAAAAGATTTTCAGCTCATTTTTAGGATGAGAGGTGCATTATTTCCTTTACTACAGAGTGCCTGCGTGTTTCCACAGAAGGAGAGGAGCCTGTTTTAGTTAGAGAAAGAGAGACTAGGAGAGCTTGGAAAGCACTAGCAATGCTAATATTCTTTTGTGTTTCTTTGCTTTTTACTGAGGTAAGCCCCAGTCTCTCAGGTGTCCCTGATTTTAGCTAGATGATCTGAGAGAGGTACTTATCTGTATGTTTGGGGGTATGTATGTTCAAGAGCAATACAATTAAATGACTACATTTTTGTAATAATTTGCTTTTTCTTTCTCTCTCCTCACCATCAAGCATCGGACATACATAGACAACTTGGCTGCATTTTTGGGTAAGGGATGTTGATGCATCCTGTATATGAAAGTACAAGACCATCTTACAATTACTGCTAGCAAATAAAAGTTTTACAACTTGGAATTAGTGTATCTGTTTACCAATCACAAGCTGAAATAGCAAAATGTTATTGCAGTCCTTAAATTTTTCATTCTTTTCTAAGTGAGAAATTAAGGGTACACAAAAAAAAAAAATATTTTTGGGGACATACAATGCATGAAAGCAAAGGGCAGTTATAGTTGACATGGTTTGTTGGAGAGCAGTATCCATCAAGAAGCAAAGTTTGCCATTATTATTCTATTCTGTACAAACTGTATCTTCTTAGATAATGTGTGCATTTTGTACCCAAATAGGTTATTAAAAATACTGATTTTTTATAACTACCGAGGATTGCCTTAAGGGAACTGAAATATGGTTTCTTAAATAAAGCTAACAAATTTCAGCATTTCACAAGGCTTTTGTTGATCCATTTAGGCAGTGTATCTAGTTTTTAGCTTGAGGTTGTTTGACCATTTCTTGCAAAGTGAGGTTGAACTACTATGCACCAAATCATCATTAGACCAGTAGGGGAAAAAAATATTTTTTTTCACCAGCCAAGACAACATTCCTGTTGTTGCATTCAGAATTGTGTACTTGTGTGCTATTGCTTATTATAATTTTTTCACCATTTTTAATTGTTGGCATACCTTTAGCCTGGGCACAATGAAGAAGGTGGCTGGGTGAAGCTGTTAGGAAGTGTGATCAGCACACCATCAGCATTCATTCAGTGAATGCTGGCAATGTCAGTGTCCATTTGGCTGTAACTGTTATATTATTTTTGTTACTTAAGTAATTGCCTCTGAAGTTCCAGATGTATTTATTTTTTAACAGCGCTACTGCTGCGATTGTCTGCTCTGGTTCAGCTCTTACTGGGCTCTATGAGCCAATTCAGACCCTTGGCTCAGCTCTTCTTCAAAAATCACAGGCTTAGATGGGTCTAGGTAGGAGAAAGCTCAGTCAGCACAGACAAGTGAAAAGAGGAATGGTAAGAAACACTTCAGTGCAGCCAGAAGATCTGAGGGACCTGCAGTACTATCTCTGACTGGAATGAAGCGACATAAGGCCATGCACTAGTCCACACAAAGAAATTTATACAGAATTATGCTAACAAAAACATAAGTTACTGGGAAACCAGTAACCAACCAGCCAGCCTGCTTGACTAATGGGCAAAGATGCAGCCTCCTGCCCTGCCAGCTCCAACAATAAAGCAGTAGATGCAATTGTATAATGAATATATACACTACTATGTCCCAGAAAAGATGTCTGCGACAAAAAACTATAAACTCCTCAAAACTGCAAGCATTCAAGTATTTCAAAACTGGATAGCTATCCACAAATCTAAACAACTGGTGTAAAAACTTGTATAAAACATGGGATTCACCAGTTGCATAAACTAATTAACTGTAACACCTTTAAAGCCCAAAGACGGGACAAAAAAAAAAAAAAAAAAACGATGGAGCGCACCTACTTATTATCAAACAATGTAATGCTCAGGATTCTTTGCTACCCCAACAACCCTGTTCATTACCTAAACTATATCTAATGTGAGTAACTATTAGGTTGACATATGAAACGTAAGACGGCAGTGCTTGCTTCTTTTGGTGGAAGCTTTCAGGATACACTATCAAAACTTCAGCCACTGGCTGCCATGGTAAGTAGACATAACTATCAACCGTGGTATCAACCGTGGAAGAAATACACTCCCTAAGTAATACATCCCAAGTTTTGCTGCTCCTTCTCTGAGGAGAGGTGATGAAGGATGGCCCTACTCTGCTCCCTTCTCCCCAGGATAGGCACAGTCATCCTCCCTATACTAAGCTCATGCAAGTGTCAAGCTGTTAGATGAGCACTGGCCACTTAGATCTTGGTTAGGGCTTTATCTTTGTATGCCAACAAAGAAGTGGAATTGTCTATGGACATCCAAAAGATGCAATATATATTCACCCTTACTTTGGAAGTTCAGAAAAAATACAGGGAGATTAATACTGTTTACTGATACAACCTTTGGTAAAAAGGAGGGTTAGTATGCAAGGTAACCCTGTCTTTATGGAAAATAAGATAGGGAGGTTTGGAAGATAGCACCTTTAGCTCAGAAACCCTCTTGGCCGAAGTAATAGCCATTAAAAAGGCGGTTTCAAGTACAAGCTTAAAACACTGGTGATAGCTATTTTATTTTCCAATGTTTTCTAAAACTTAGATACAGCCTACAAATATATTTAGTGTAACTTAGTAGCATCCATAATTACGTGAACGCTTAACCTATCCTTACTTACATGTTTCCTTTTTTCCAAAAAGTAAAAAAAAAAGGTACTCGCAATTAATGGGCTTGCTATCTTGAAATCCTGCTTAAATGCCTTAACTCTCTTCGACAGCTGGTTTCCTATATCTTGATTAATACCTTACAATAATGATGACTAGCTACTGTACGTATCCCTGGTATTGTTACTAAGACCCTAAGGGCATTTGTGGCTTGATTTACATTGTGGTTATGTGTGTGTCCTGGCTTGTATTCTTTGCGATGGTCTATGTCTACATTTAATTGTCGATTGTACTGCGCTACAATAATTTCGAGGCATCTGTAAGAACAATGCACTGCTTTCTTTGTAATTATTTGATGAGGGCAGCATAATCTGGTCTTGTCCTCGCTACTATATTAGCAACATTGAAACAGAAATGACTGGTATTTGATTCAATAATAACTTCATTCTTAAGATAAAGTGCCTCATGTTACCTAGATTTAATATCTGCAGTTGTCACTCTGTTTAAGGTATAAGGGTAGCATTTTCAATCTCCCTTGCTACTATACTTCTACTTGAAAATAAGCGTTTGTTTTACTGATTCAATATATATTTAATTGATGAGTTACAGTGCCTCAATCTGACCTGGATGTATTATATAATGTCAAACCATCTACTGCTATTAAAATCAGGTACTGTTATTTCAAGCTGTTAAGATAAGTCTTAATCTAGCATTGACCTACCTACTTACTAAGAAATAGATAGTCTGTAACGTCACTAGTTTGTGTCAATAATTACTGTGTAGTTGATTATATGCTCCTAATTGTTTTAGTATCCTACTAAAGACCGTGTTTTTTAATTTTTTTTGTACTCTACCTGTTTTTTTCTCTTCCTATCCTAAAGTACCCAGCTCTCCAGCCTCCATATCCTGTCCCTGGATATAGAATTCTTCTGGTCTGGCGAATAAGGAACCATTAAAACCTGCTATTTCCTCATACTGCCTCAGATCCCTCAACTCTATTTTTAAAAGAAAGTGAGAAAGTATGTTGTTTTACTACACCGGGCAGTTGTTGTTGCTTGTCTTTCAGCTTTTTACCGGTAAGGGGTCGCCACAGCGGAACTCCAGTCCACTAATGAATGGCAGTAGATTTTTTACGAAATACCAAGGTGCCAGCTCGACGCCCAACCTTCAACGAAGGCATGCCCATTTACGCTCGCATGTCTTGCAAACTCCTCCCAACCGCGGGGAGGACATGCAGACTCCACACAGAAGGCACTCCCAAGCCAAGCCGCGAATTGAACGGGAGAACCTCTTGCTGTGAGGTAACAATGCTACCGCCGTACCACCGCGGCGTAATGTTTACATTTATAAGCATTTAATTCTAGGTGGCTCTAAGGTCGCTCCCCAGCCAGGACAGCCAGCAGTCATATTCCTTACTACCCCTATAGCCAGCAAACCTCTCCTCTGTAATACTATAACCCTCCTTTTAACTGCTAGCCTCTCTCACCTCTATCCCAGACTAGTCTTCTCCCTCTCAAACTCTCCTGTTGTTATATCTTTTTTTGTCCACTAGGTGATACTTTTACCTAGTCCGATCTTCCTCACACCTATCCTATGAATTCATAGTCTAACCATTTCACAGCTCCAGGTCTTAGTAGTGGCTGTTAATTATTGTCCACTTTTTTCTTACTTCTAGTTTTAGCACCCACCTATCCCCCTACTACCCCCCACCACTTTTCCTAAACTCTATACCCACTCACAACTTTACTTACCTTGCATACAATGCATTTCACTGATTGTTCTTTTGGCTGCTTCTTCCTTCTCTTGTCTCTTCCCGCTCCGTTTGCCCTGTGGGTTGACTCTGCTCCCCTATCCTACCCCCAATTCCCACACACACCCAGTGGTCCTACACTTATACTTCTAAACCACTCCCTCTTCCCCATTTCATCCAATCTAAAGGTCTCTCTACTTTAGGCAATATAACCACACCCATCTCATATCCAATCAAAATCCCTCCTTTTTAGATAACTGTACCAAATTGCTATCTCTCAACTTGTCTTAGTACCACTCCTACATCCCTTCCAGTTCCTTTCTTCTAATCTTACTATGACTACATCAGCTTTCACAGCACATTTTAAGCTGTTACTTATTGCCACACATTTACCTTTTCTAACCTCAGCCTGCCTCTTAACTTCCTTTGAACACCCACAATATCTTCAAATCCACCATTCTCCCAAACAAACTACACTCTTACTATCTCCCAAAAATAACTTCTATTCCTAGCTACCTACTAGCAAAATATCACAGATTGAACCACATCAAATACAATGATCTAAAAACTAAGAAATCTCTAAACCAAATCTGTAACCTACATAATCCTTTGTGTAGACTTAAAAGCCATTCCTTACAAGATGGTGACATTCACCCTAATCCTGGCCCAACCAGTACTTTAACAACTGAACTTCATAACCCCAGTCCCTTAGCCCATCTTCCCCTACCAAACATACTAACTCACTCTATATTGCACATCTCAATATACGTAGCATTAATACCAAAGTTGCACACCTCCATGCTCTTTTAGATGTGCACTCTTTTGACATCCTATGCCTTACAGAGACATGGCTAAAACCATATACCCAAGATAATGAAATCATCCCACCTGGGTACAATATTATAAGATTAAACCACAAAAATAGGAAGGGTGGGGGAGTAGCTATCCTTTTCAAAAATGGCCTACAAGTTACCTCTTTAGACTATACACCACCTCTAGAGAATAATGCACAAATCCTTATTTCCAAATTTCAGCTTAATTCTAGTAAATCCATATACATCATCTGTATCTACTTACCACCTGGTAATAATACCAATATACTTGAGGATATCCTTAGCTCCCTGACATCATCCTTCCCACAAGAAACTATAACCCTTGGTGATTTCAATACTGACTGGAAATTTTTCAGTACTGAACATCCTACTTCCCATATTAACCTCCATGTCTTTTCACAAATCATTACCTCCCCTACCAGAATAAACAAACCTAACAAAAAAGAAAGCACCTTAGAATGGATTCTCATAAACACCACCAGACTTATAAAGTAGGATTCTCCCCAGACAATATAAGTGACCACTCATTAACCTTCATAATCAGGCAAAAGATAGATATTCTCCTCACAGCCACATATAGGTCAATATGGTCCAACAAAGACTTTAACCCTGTACTATTCCATAATGAACTTGGGGCATGTGATTGGGCTACCTTAAAAAGTCTCCCTCTTAGAAATACTTTAACACTAAATTCTTAGCCATCCTAGACCAGCATGCACCAAAACGCTCCATAAGAATTAGGTCAAAACCTGCCCCTTGGCTGTCTAAAGACACCAGACAGAAAATCTTGCTCAGAAACAAAGCTTGGACCAGGTGGAGAACTGCTAAAAATACTTTAGATCAACTAACATTTAGACAGATGAGAAATGAGACAAAAAAAGCTATACTCAGATAAAAAAAAAAACTTTTATTGTCAAATGCAGCAGTCACACCATAATAATCCACAAACGTTTTGGGCAAGCATAAATAGACTCATACACCCACTAGGTAGTAACCATGAAAGCCCTAAGCAAACTGCTAATGCCTTCAATACATTCTTCACAGAAGCTGTACAATCTCTAGCAAACCAACTATCACCTGACAGCTGAAGCCTACCTACCTCCATTACTAGCTCTCTCCCTACATTTCAACTACAACCCATCCCAACCCACTTCCATCTACAAGCTCATCCTAAAACTAAAACCTTGTACTCCATCAGCTGACCAGCTACCGGCAGAAAGCAGCTACAGCTGTAGCCTATCCAATATCCATCCTCATAAACAGAACTATAAATGAGGGAACAATTCCAGCAATCTGAAAAATCTCTCACATTATCCCCCTACACAAAGGTGGGAACTCTTAACGAACTTTCTAATTATCGTACTATAGCACTACTATCCCCCTTAGAAAAATAATGGAAAAATGCATTCATAAACAAACTACTCAACCATCTAATTCAAAACAACATACTAGCCGAGTGCCAACATGGCTTTAGGCCATTCCATAGTACCTCTACTGCCTTCCTATCCTTCTCTAACCCATTAACAACAACAGAAATAACACCATCCTCTCCTCAGCACTCTTTATTGATCTTTCCAAAGCTTTTGACATGGTAAACCACCAACTACTTAAAATTATTCTCAAATCTATTTCTCTTGATGCACAGGCTGTAAAATGATTCAGTTCCTACCTTATTAATAGGCAGCAAGATGTGCTCTGGGAGAATAACCTATCTTCCCACTTACCAGTCACCTTAGGTGTCCCTCAGGGCTCCATTTTAGGCCCTCTCCTATTCTCAATTTTCATCAATGATCTTCCTTTGGCAATTCCTCATGCTACTTGTGTACAATATGCAGATGACTCTACAATTATTTGCTCAGCCAACTCCTCATCTGAACTGCAATCCATAACTCAAAAAGTGTTTAACTTAGTAGAAACACGGTTTCTTCAATGTTGCCTCCTCTTGAATAAAAAAAAAAGCTCCTTCTCTTTACTCCTACCCGCAAGTCCACCCCAACAGATTTCTCAGTCACATCTAACAATGGTACACTCATATCACCTGATTTAATAACCAAACTCCTAGGAGTTACAATTGACAACAAACTTAACTTTGATACTCATATTAACAACACAGTAAAAACAGTCAACAAAAAAATGGGCTCCCTCTATAGGATGAACCCCTTCCTTACTCCATTAGCTACATCTACTATTGCCCACTCCCATCTAATCTCAACACTTGTCTATGCCTCTCCTATTTATACTAATCTGTCTAAAAATAATCTTCAAAAACTGGCTAAATCATACAATAATATTGCCAGATTTGCCACTGAAAACCCTTCAGAACCCACCACTGTCAGAATCTAAAACAACTAGGTTGGCTGGAACTTCAGAATCAGCTTAATTTTAACCAACTTACAATTGCCCATACGACCCTTTATCATCCTCATAATACTCCAATACTATCCAGCCTGATCACCCCCTATAAAAACCTTAACACCTTACGCTCTTCAAATAAACTACTAGTTTACACAAGTAAATCCAATAACATAGCAGGTGACTCTCTTCTCAAACACAGTTGGGAAAAACTGGAACCTTCTACCTAGTGAACTTACATCACTATCCTCCCTAACACTTTTCAAACAAAAAACTATAATTCGCCTTAAAACACACTGGCTATGTCCTTGTTGTAACCCTGACTAACCTTTGGCTGATTTTTATTAACACTTTTACTTCTTCTACCTTTCTTTGACCAAGTTTCTTCTCCCTTATTACCAGAGAAATCAGGAACTGTAAGTTAAGTAACCATCGATAAGATTACTTCTTAAGAATTTATTTATCTTATGTGATCTCCTAAATTGTATTGTCATATTAAATGAACGGTAATGTATACAAATATGTACTTTGCCTATATTATTGTAACCTTTATTAGTGTTTCAACTATTTTGATGTTTTTCTTTGGAGCTTTTCTCCCTGGGCCTCTACTGAAAATGGACATGTATCCAATTAGACTAGCCCGGTCAACAATGTAAAATAAAAAAATAAAATAAAGAATTTCAATTCAGACTTAGCAACAGGTTCAAAGGGGGGTAAAGTCAAGATCCCATGGTGGAGTAGGATACTAGATAGCAGGTTGTAGAAGGAAAGCACCCTCAAGAAAGGCTTTCCAAAGTCTGGAAGAAGCCAAAAATGTAGCATCCCCCACAATTTGAAAGTTAGAAATGGTTGCTAACTGAACTTTGACGGTACAGAAGCTAGCCCTTGAATGGAAAAGACCAGCCAGGAAATCCAAGACTGCTGAAATGGGTGCTGGAAGTGATCAATGTGATGCTGTTGGGCCCAAATGGAAAACCTTTTCCACTTACTTTTATAGATTTTCCAGGTAGAAGACTTAGAAGAAATTATAATCTTCTGGATTGGGAAGGAAAGCCTGGATTGTCTAGCCATTATAAGAAGTGGAGAAACCATGCGGTTAGTCTCAAACTGTGAATATCCGGGTGAATTTGCCATGAATGGTGAGAAAGAAGGTCCAGACAGGGTTTCAAGGTCCACAAAGGGCAAATTAGGTGAACCAAACTTGTTGAGCCAAAAAGGGGAGAGGAGGATCACTTTGCTCTTCAACCTGCATGACTTCTGAAGAAATCTGGGAATTAGGAGAGGATGAACTGCATAAAGTACACAAGGAGGACAAGCATGGACTAGACCATCTCTTGACTGTCCTTCTGGAGTGATCAGGGCAAAGTACCTGCTGTTCTTGTTGAAGGGGGAGGCAAAAAGGTAATAGCAGAGTTGACCCCATCTGAGGAAGATCTGATTTGCCACTTACTAATTCAGAGACCACTTGTGAGGCATACGATGTACCCTGCTAAGCCTGTCCCCTAATATGTTGTGCTCCCTCAGGATGTGTATTGCAACTAGAAAGCGGTTGGTAGGTTGTTTGTTGAGATACCAACAACAGACACGTTGTTGGTCTGAATCGCAACTGTCCCCAAGAGGAAGAAGGAAATGGAGGGCTTGCAACGTTAAAAGCACCGCCCTCATCTCTAGGGCACTGATATGCAGATTGGTCTCCTGGGGACTCCACATGCCTTGGACCGTCCATCTCAGATAATGCCCCCTCGAACACCAGCTGGGAGGCGTCCATGGTCAATGTGGCAACAGGGGTGGGAAGAATGAAAGATCGACCCTGAGATACTTCGGGGTCGTCAACCCACCACAAAAAAGAATTTCTGCACACTCCACACAGTCTCACAGGATGGTTTAGGGGGTGATGTAGAAGGGACCGCTGGACAGACATTTGAGAAGTCTCATATGTAAGCAAGCTGTTGATAGTAAGATAAATGTTGCAGCCATAGAACCCAAAGCCCTGAAAATCAGACTTGCTGTAAGAAGTGGTACCACTAGCATTTGTTTGATACATGTCCGCAGGGAGAGACTCCTGTCCGGTGGAATAAAGGTCAGGGTTTTGGTTGTGTCCAAGTGGGTTCCTATAAAATCTGTCATCTGCACAGGTTGCAACTGCAATTTCTGATGGTTTATGGTGATCCCTAACATAGGGGGTAGTTGTAAGAGAAAATCCCTGGCCTGTACCAGTAAATGCTTGGATGGTGTGACTAGGAGCCAGTCATCCAAGTAAGGGGAAACACGCGGAATTCTAGAAGTCTGAGATGAGCTGCAACCACTGCCCATGCATTTGGTGAACACCCTGGGGGCTGTGGTGAGACCAAATGCAAAATCGGAAGTGATTGGCTTGCTGCCTGAAACAGAGATACCTTCTGGAGTGTCTGTTCATTTTGATACAATAGTACTCATCCTTCAGGTGGATCGAGCACATCCAGTTGTCCTTCTGCAAAAAAGGAAGAATGCACTGAACCACAACCATCCTGAACTTCTTGTTTCTCACTGATTTGTTCAGGTAAGTCAGGTCCAGTATGGGTCTGAGATCCCCTGTTTTGATCCTTGCTAGTCTGAGGGGACCTCCTGGATTATTCTTTTTTTGGACCAACTTTGCAATTTCCAAAGTTGCTGCCTCCCTCTGATTGGGTGGAACATCTGGGAGGTGCTGTTTTGGTTTGGAGGTTGGTTAAAAAGGGAATGGAGTAACCTCTGGATATGACTCCTTGCACCCATCAATAGTGGGTGATGGCTAACCTGGCTTCTTGGTGCAAACAGCATCATCCCCAGCCTACCTCCAGAAAGGGACAGTCAGACAACACCTCTGGGAAGCTGCAAGAATTTCTCGGAGGGAGAATCCTGAGATCCCTGATTCAGCAGACCCAATCTACCTCAAGGGCTGCATCTACTACTGGAATTATTCCTCCCTCTGCCGATGAGGGAAAAATCTCCCTGAGCATCCAGGAAAGGACCCTGGGATTTTCAGAACATAAACTTCTTTTCCCTGTGTTGATTCCTGGAGATGTCACTTTGCAGGGCAGAGAAGCAGATTCTGATGGCAGACAGGGTCTTTTTCACTGCGGGGATGAGTGTCACGAACAGTAGGTCCAAAAAGGGAGGAACCATCAAAAGGGGCATTGACAAAAGACGCTGATTATGTGTCCCAGGCAGGTATGTCCTAGCCTTAAGCAGCATTCTGCCATCACATAAAATGATGCCTCAATACAAGCAGAAAATTATTGACTTTAACAACTGGGTTAGTTTCTGGTGTCATTCCAGGGGGATCCAGTACCTGACATCCTGGAAAGATATGCTCGACAGACCACGATGCTTTGCCATAGATGGCCTACAACTGTCACACCTGGGTTTCAGACTTCTGGCAAAGGCTCTTGCCTCCCCTATAATGCTGTTTTTAAGAAAAGTGATGAGGTTAAAACTACCAACATAAAAATTTCAACAAAACACAAATTAAAGGTTATGCTGCTAAACGCTAGGAGTCTAAACATGAAACTGCACTCATTGGAAGCATTCCTAAACCTGGAAAATGCTGACATATGTGCAGTCACAGTAACCACAGTAACTTGGTTCAAAGCTGCGTAGAGCACCATGGCCTTACCTGCTTACTCATCCTAACATACATTCAGACCCCAAAATGTAGACAGTAAAGCCAAAGGAGGTGGAGGTTCACTATACATTAAAGACACATACACCTCCAGGCTGGTCAAACAGTACGACGCACAGGAGACAATCCAGGTACAGTTAACCATTGACAAGACCCCTATTCAAATCACGGCTAGCTACTGGCCCCCAAATCTGACTCAAGATGTCCAATCCACCTATTTGGACTTGTTCGAATCTATCAAGATTCAGCCCTTTACCCTGATCCTGGGTGACTAACTTCCCAAACATAGATTGGAAGAACTACTCATGCTAGAACACAAATGCCCAGAGATTCCCTGATTTTGTCAATGCAAATGCCTTGGAACAGATAGTCGATACCCCTACAAGAGGTGATAATATCTTGGACTTGGTATTAACCAACATGAGTAACCACTGCAGCATCCCTATAGTGTCATCCTCTCTGGTAAGATCTGACCACAAAACAGTCACTTTCGAAGTCACCATCTCTCCCAACCCGCCTCTAGCTGGGATCAGGCATAAAAACTTCTCCAAATCTGAGTACAGCCTCCTGACGGATGGTATAAACAGCTTCACAACCCCATCCCCCTCTGCAGGAAAAGGCACCAATATCCAAAACTACACCAAAGCACTATACAATCATTTATATAGATACATGGAATCAAGAATACCCGAAAGGACTAAATCATCCTCTGCAAGGAAGAGTAAACCTGTCTGGTGGACATCTGCAATAAACAAAACTCTATAACAAAAGTAAAAAAATTGCTGTCCATGACCAAGAAGGGGCAGGTGTCCAATTGGAAGCAATGTCTCCTTAGCCTGAACAAACAAATAAGAGCACTACTGAAATCCTCCAAAGCAAACTTCGAGCCCAAATTGGCCACATCTACTAGACAGAGACAATCATAAGGCCTTCTTCACATGTCCACAACCTCAAAAGAAGCACCCAGATCTGTTCAGAACTGGTGGTCAAGGACACCACATATACAAATTCCATAGATATAGCAAACTTGCTGGCTGATAGATTCAGCGAAAACTTTACCCCTCTGTCTCATCAGTAAATCAGGACATCCCCAGTACCTGCCCCCTTCCCTTTACATCTAGGGAACAGGTCATCACTGATCTCTCAAAGGCATAAAATACAGCCTCCATGGGACCCGATAACATCCCAGGCTGCATTCTACGTGAACTCAAGCAGGAACTTGCAGCACCATTAGGCACCCTATTCAACCAAAGCCCGAGTACTGGCTTCATCCCAGCTGAGTAGAGGACAGTCACTGTCATCCCTTTACACAAAGGTGGAGCATCCACTGATCCAGGAAATTATAGACCCATCAGCCTAACTAGCCTGATCTGTAAGGCCATGGAACGGATTACCATGAACTTCATTAACAAGGAAATTGGCAACCTCGAAACACTTGATCCCACACAGTTTTGGCTTCAAGGGGAAGTTATGTCTGCTAAATTTGGTCGACTTCTTTGAGACAGTCACCAAAGTCATGGAGAAGGGTAAGACTGTTCACATCGCCTACCTTGACCTGGCCAAAGACACTGACACTACTCCCCACTCATGCATATTAGATAAACTCTCTCAACTAGGCATCAATCTATATGTTACCAGATGGGTAGTAAACTGGCTCTCTGACAGAACCCATGTAGTCAAAATAGGGGAAGCCACCTCATGCAGTAGACCTGTAACAAGCGGCGTACCCCAAGGTTCGGTCTTGGGGCGTCTGTTATTTGGGACACACTTTTCTGAGGTGCAGGCCAAAACCAATGGGCTATAGCTGACCAAGTTTGCAGATGACTGCAAGCTGGGTGCTGTCATCACTAACCCTAGTGATGTGGACATCCTCCAAGAGGGTCTCACTCAGACAAATGACTGGTGCCAGAAACCTCAAGCTGAATACCAAAAAATGCATCATAATCCCCCTTTGGGAAGAGTGATGTCCCCACAAATTACCACATTAATAACAATGTCCTAAGCACGCAATCAGTCGTGAGGGATTTGGGCACCCAGATTGATAGCAACCTGAGATTTGACCATCATGTTGCTTCCGCTGTATGGAAAGCCTTCTATAATGGCCCACCTCATAAGGAAGGGTCTCTTATCCAGGGACAAGGAGGTCACAGCATCCCTGTAGTCTTCCCTTATAAGGCACATTTTTTAGTACAGTGCCCCTTTCAGCACATACCTCGCAAAGAACATGCAGCAGCTGGAGAGACCACAGAGGTTCCTCACCAGGAGAATCCAGGGCCTCAGACATCTACCATACACAGATAGGCTAAAAGCCCTATCCCTCTACTCAGCTTCATACAGACTCCTCAGAAGTGACCTCTGTCTGGCATACAAGACTATCACGGACCGCACCTTGATGTACTGCTGCATATCCGCAAGTCAAGCTCCCATTCGAGTAACCCACATGCTCGGCCTCAACCTGGTCTGTGACATTAACAAGACTTGGTGGTACATACTTGCGTCCCAGAGACTCCACCATCTATGGAAGAGACTCCCTCTCCACATCAAGCAGTGTACCTCTTTATGCCTTTTTAAGTGCAACCTGGATAACTGGATGGGAAACAGAAAATATACCCCTGGGATTCCATCAGTGTCCCTGCTGGACAGGGGCATCGGGTGCAGATTTGTCTAAACTTTGGCTAAACTCTTGTCTAGGCTTATAAGGGCCTCAGGGCCAATAGCCTAGTGACCTCCTATGATAAAAGGTTCCACAAAATCACAAAAATGCATCCAGGCATGGCACTGAATGGCAATATGGGAACTGGCTTCTCTAGAGGTACCTCTCAAATGCGTGAGAAACCAACCTCATGGATGCATTAGAAATGGACTCTAGACTGGCCATATGGGAGGTAAAGGAAGTCCGTTCCTCCAGCATCATGGACTCCGGTCCAGAGCTAGGCAGTTCCTCAAGTCCCTCTGTAGCCTGGTAAAAAAAAAAAGCAAGGTAATTCAACTTTCTGAGGGCAAATGTAGAAGTGTAGCCCCTTTTTCCAAATCTGTCCATAGCCCTAGACTCCCTGTTAGGGGGATGGACAGTACAGCCTTCTTGAGCAAGCTCTTTCTTGGTGGCCGCCGCCACCACCATGGCATCTACCGGAATGCCATTAGTCCAGGGAGGTTAATCCTTGGGGGAACTAAGGATCTTATCTGCTGTCTTTTGTATAGGTTCTGCAGCATCTGGTTCCTTCCATGCCTGTGCAGATATCAGTTCCACAAGGGGATCTGCAGAGGAGGACACCAAGAATGTAGATGGGCCAGTCCTGAAGGCCTCCAAGAATACAGAATCATCCGGAGTGAAATTTGAGGCCGACCAACCACCTCTCTGGTGAAGAATCTCTAATACGTCTCCAAATGAGACTTCAGGTAGAGATCTGCATGACCCCTTCTCTTCAATGAAGTCAGTGTCTGTCGTGAGAGATTCCTTTAGGTAATCTAGGTGCCAACTTTTGCACCTTCTCTTCTGAGAAACCTCATTGGTGGGGTGCTCTGGGGAGGTGTCAGAAAAAGTCTGGGCTTTCTTAAGTGGAAGAGACTGGAGGCTCTGTGGAACCAGCTGTCCCAGTGGCAGAAGAAAGGTCTCCAACACAGAGCCCAAGATAGGAAGGGGCGTATCCGAAACAGTAGGTGCCAGAGGTCTCTTAGGGGTGGAGAAGACCTTCTCCACTACCTCGAGGGCAGAAGGATTACTGGAGTCTTGAGGAAAACTCCTCTGTTCCAAGGGATCAGGAGCTGGTCATCTCCGGTCAGCAACAGCCCTCCATTCCGTGGAGGGAGTTGGTGCCGAGGCACTGAGGGGAAGTGACAATTTCAAGAACTTCAGAGTGGAAGTCTTCCCCCCGACTTGACGTTGAGGCTTCGACTCTGAAGTGCGCTCATCCCAGACAAGTCGGAACGGAACTAGTCAATGAAACAATCTGACTCAAAGTAGTAAGAACTATCGGTTCTGACAGATCCACACCAGGGACCGAAGGATCCAGTAGCACCGAAACCGTATGCAGGGTCACAGAAAAACAGATAATCCTACAGGGAGAAGCTCTACTCACACATCCCGCAAGGGACGGAGCTGGGAGGACCCCCATCTGAATCTGCGTAAGGAGAAACTTCCTCATCAATCTGTCCACCTCATTTTCAGACAGACTCCGAGAGGACCTGATGGACGAGGACAAGACCCCTGAGCACAAGCGTGTTTCATCTATCTGCAAGAACAGGGGGAGAAAGGTCTTGCAGACAAAACAATCCACCTAAAGGTGGCCAGGATCCAAGCAGTGAATGCACTTCCTGTGGGCATCAGACACAGGGGTCTTATGCCTGCAGGAAGTGCATTTTTTTTAAACAACGGGTTTGTCAGATTTCTCTGACATGGTAGAAAAGACAAAAAGGGAGAAGAAATTGTGATGACCATGCACAAAAGACAGACTACACTACAACTAAGAACAAACTTTTTTTTTTAAACAGTCAGGAGGAGGGTAGGAACAAAGAAGGTGAAAATAGCACTTACGATCTTAGAATACACTCATGCAGGAGCTCTAACCCGATGACAATGCCTTTGATGAGTGCAGCAAACGAGATTTGAGGTATCTGACAAGAGCTAGGCAGTATGGGTAGGGTGGGTAGAGCTCTAGCTTGGCATTCTAAGCTTGCTGATGCTCAATTCAGTTCCGAACTCAGAACAGAAAACCCACAGGTTTGATGATGACTGAACAGACATCAGATCTTCCTTTCTAAAAAATAAACTTATAAATAACTTATAAACAAAGACACTGGCAACCTTCAAACACTGGACCCCACCCAGTTTGGGTTCGTGAAGGGCCGCTCTTGTCTACTGAACCTGACTGACTTCTTCGAATCAGTCTCCAGAGCCATGGACAAGGGTAAGGTGGTCCACACAGCCTATCTGGACCTTGCTAAGGCCATTGAAACCATCCTCCACTCTGGAATCATAGATAAACTTACTAAACTGGGCGTTAATCCCTACTTCACTCGATGGGTTGCCAACTGGCTTAATGACAGAACCCACAATGTAAAGTTAGCTGACTCCAAGTCCAGCTCCAGACAAGAGGAGTACCTCAGGGTTCAGTTCTGGGACCGCTCTTGTTTGGCATCTACTTCTCTAAAGTACAGGCTAACACTAAGGGACTCTGGACAACAAAGTTCGCAGATGACTGCAAGCTGGGAGCCATTACTGAATCCCCAAATTATGTGGATACTCCACAAAAGGGCCTTACAGAAACAGATGCTTGGTGCCAGAGCCATGGGCTCAAGCTCAATGCCAAGAAATGTATAGTTATCTCCTTTGGAGAAAAAACATATACCTGTGAATTACCACATAGGTAGCAGTACACTAAACACTGAAAGAGTGATAAGAGACTTAAGGACACAGGTGGACACTGGTCTCACCTTCAATAACCACATCGCCACAATAGTCAGGAAATCCTTTTATTTGGCACACCTAATCACCAAGGGCTTTTCATCCAGAAAAAAAGGACGTCATTGTCCCACTGTACTCATCCCTTATTAGACCCATTGTAGAATACAACGCCCCATTTGGTATGCATCTCTCAAGACATCTGCAACAACTGGAAAGGCTACAGAAATACCTCACTAAAAGAATCACAGGCCTAAAGCAGATGCCCTATGCTGACCGACAAACTCTCGTCTACTCCGAGGTGATCTCTGCTCAACATACAAGCCAATGTCAAACCCAGAGCTGTGGACATGCTACACTTAAAGAAATCTCAATCCCTCAGAGCCACACGCTCCAGGGATCTAAACCATATCATCACAATAAACAAAACATGCTGGAGGGATAGGTTCCTGATCCAGAGACACCCCAGACTCTGGAATAGACTTGCCCATACATGTCAAGCAGCGCGCCTCTTTGGCCCTCTTCAAAAGGAACCTTGATGATTGGATGGGAAAATGGAAATTCACCCCGGGGATCACATCAGTTGCCATGCTAGACAGGGGGGTCCAGGGAAGTAAATATTGTGGGAAGAAATAGCCAGGGAAATTTCATGGCTAGGCTTGTATAGGCCCTAGGGCCGATAGCCTAGTACCAACCTATGAACCTATAAACACTTAGCCCTCCTATATAGCACTAAATGCTTCTGAAGGAAAAAAGTACTTTTACCAGTTGGGCAAAAACTGACAATAATTTTACTCTCTCATTAATAGCATGTGCGCCTAGCACTACAGCATGATTATGTGGAGTTAGGTGTCCATATCTACTTGATCAGTCGGCAAAGTTCATGGACATCAAATGATCTTCTGTCTCAAACAGCAGTAGTTCTGGACAAGTCACACCATTACAAACTGGTCCTGCGGAAAGTTGCATTGGTGAGCAGCAGCTGACCATTATTAACCAAATCCACATGACAGAAAAACAATGGTTGACTCAGGATAAAACGGATCCAGAAATCTTAATATTAATATTGCACTCACGATCAGAAATTTAAAACAATTAAAAACTGCTGGTAGACATTACTAAGCGCTTTTGTCCGGGTCCACCAGACTTCATCAGAGTTGTACACAAACAAAGGTAGTAGCATTTAATAAGAAGAAGGGAGCCACTTTTGAGATTTTAAGTATTTTTTTCTCTGTTTATTTGCTAAGTTTTTCTGCATAGCTGCCTAGCTTGAGCATTTTCTGGCTTGTTAAACTTGATTTCTGTATTAGTAGCTGTATTTAGAGCACAACCAAAAGCTGTTTGCTGAATTTCCTGTTTGCACTTAATTTTAAATCATTTTTTTCTTAAAATTGCATATTTTCTGTCCTTGACCTAGCACTCTTGTGTGGGGTCATTTACTGCACTGTTATAACTTGATATTACTTGTGAACCTCTGCTATCTCTGTAAAAACAAACAAAAAAAAAATCTTGCTTTTTTCCCACTTTTCTGAGAGTTAAAAAAGTTCAGTTACAGGCTTGCTGTTCCTGAACTGTTTGAAAGTTTCTGTGAGGCCATTTTTGCTTGGGCTGAAGGAGGGTCTCTCTGTTGATCAGTGGCAGTGACTAACATTGAGCAGCTTCCCTGCCCCCCGTAGAGGTGGTTACTGACTTGAAACTGTAGTTTTAGTGGCCACTAGGGGTCATTTCCATAACTCCTTCATCTTCCTCTCTTAAAACCTAGTTGCCTCGTGGTTTGGGCGTCTTTTCAGGCTTGTTGGCTGTTGGTGAAGCACCCTCCAAGAGGAAAAAACGCTGAGAGAAGAAGGGAGCCACTTTTTTTTTCTCTGTTTATTTGCTAAGTTTTTCTGCATAGCTGCCTAGCTTGAGCATTTTCTGGCTTGTTAAACTTCTGTATTAGTAGCTGTATTTAGAGCACAGCCAAAAGCTGTTTGCTGAATTTCCTGTTTGCACTTAATTTTAAATCGTTTTTTTCTTAAAACTTGCATATTTTCTGAACTTGACCTAGCACTCTTATGTGGGGTCATTTACTGCACTGTTATAACTTGATATTACTTGTGAACCTCTGCTATCTCTGTAAAAAACAAAAACAAAAAGAAAATCTTGCTTTTTTCCCACTTTTCCGAGAGTTAAAAAAGTTCAGTTACAGGCTTGCTGTTCCTGAACTGTTTGAAAGTTTCTGTGAGGCCATTTTTGCTTGGGTTGTAGGAGGGTCTCTCTGTTGATCAGTGGCAGTGACTAACATTGAGCAGCTTCCCTGCCCCCCGTAGAGGTGGTTACTGACTTGAAACTGTAGTTTTATTGGCCACTAGGGGTCATTTCCATAACTCCTTCATCTTCCTCTCTTAAAACCTAGTTGCCTCGTGGTTTGGGCGTCTTTTCAGGCTTGTTGGCTGTTGGTGAAGCGCCCTCCAAGAGGAAAAAACACTGAGAGAAGAAGGGAGCCACTTTTGAGATTTTAAGTATTTTTTCTCTGTTTATTTGCTAAGTTTTTCTGCATAGCTGCCTAGCTTGAGCATTTTCTGGCTTGTTAAACTTGATTTCTGTATTAGTAGCTGTATTTAGAGCACAACCAAAAGCTGTTTGCTGAATTTCCTGTTTGCACTTAATTTTAAATCGTTTTTTTCTTAAAACTTGCATATTTTCTGTCCTTGACCTACCACTCTTGTGTGGGGTCATTTACTGCACTGATATTACTTGTGAACCTCTGCTATCTCTGTAAAAAACAAAAAAAAATCTTGCTTTTTTCCCACTTTTCTGAGAGTTAAAGTTCAGTTACAGGCTTGCTGTTCCTGAACTGTTTGAAAGTTTCTGTGAGGCCATTTTTGCTTGGGCTGAAGGAGGGTCTCTCTGTTGATCAGTGGCAGTGACTAACATTGAGCAGCTTCCCTGCCCCCCGTAGAGGTGGTTACTGACTTGAAACTGTAGTTTTATTTTCCCTTTTGGGTCTATTCCTGCTTCTTTCCAGCCCCTGCTATCAAGCATGCTTTAACGTGCTTTAGCGCGGAGTTGCCACTAGAGCAGCATCGGGCAGCGCCGGTTAAACAAGGTTAAACTCTTTCTGGCTCCAGAAAGTCTGTTCTTCAATTTTTCCCTTAGAACTGCTCTGTTAGGAACCTAAACAGTTTACACCTACACTAAAAAGTGCAGCACTTGTTCCAAATAGCTTTTTCTTCTCAAAAAGCTCAGCACTTGTCTTATAAGCATATCCCTTGTCTTATAAGCATTCTCTTTGCAGGTCAAGCACTCCTATATTATACAAATCTCTCACTAGCAAAACCCCCAGGAGTGCCCACGTCCCTGCTAAGCCCACTACTTTTCTGTCTCATACCAACTCATAATTCTTTCTAGCATGTCGAAGGGTCAGATGCTGGCGTCCTCTCCTGCCCAGTTGGTGAATCTGGGAATTCTGAGACAATGTTACAATTGCCTCATGTACACGGACAACCCTCTCCTCCTCCCACGTAACACTAACACTTGTGAGAGATGCAGCTATTTAGCCAGACTGGAGGCTGAGCTCTCTCAACTCAGGACTGGCAAGACCAGGCAGGAGGAGAAGGCAACTACACACACCACAATACCAGTCTCACATAACTCAACCACACCACTGAATCAAACACATAAACACACTAAGACATACTCGGAGGCTCTGAGTAAAATTTACCTAAACAGCAGAGGCCTCCAAAGCAGACACCCAAGCAACTGCAAACTCAATACACCACACAAACAACACAAACAACAAAATCAGTGTGCAAAGCAGTCACTGCCCTTAAGGCCAAATACAACACCAAACATACTTGTCATAGGTGACTCCATATTCAGACACACTGACGTCCCGCTCACCAGACTGAGTAAGGAGAAGGTCACAGTAAGCTGCCTGTTGGGCGCTAGAATCCGCCACATAACACAAGCACTCAGGTCTCTCAACAGCAGGTACAAGTACGACTCAGTCATTGTCCACGCTGGTGTCAACGACCTGAGACGTACCTCCTTGGACTACATGAAAAGAGACATTGAGGAGCTCTCTGATTATGTAGCCCAGGCAGATATGACCCTGACCTTGAGCAGTATCCTACCTTCACCTAGAATGATGCCACAATACAGTGATAAGATGATCAGCTTTAATAATTGGCTTAAATTCTGGTGTCATTCAAAGGGGATCCAATGTCTGTCTGCCTGGGATGACATGCTGGACAAGCCACGCTGCTTAAGGGACGGCTTGCACCTGTCACCCCTAGGCTTCCGGATATTGGCAAAGGCTCTTGCCACCCCCATAGTGCCTTTTTTAGGCAAGGCTCAAATTCTAAACCTACCACCCTAGAACACAAAAAGTAAAAACTAAGGGTAATGCTGCTCAATGCCAGAAGTCTCAATCTCAAGATGCACGCACTCGAGGCCCTTCTCAGTATGGAGAACATCGATGTCTGTGCTGTGACAGAAACCTGGTTCAAGGCTCCTGAGAGCACCCCAGCACTATCAGGTTTCACCTCATATCATGCGTTCCGACCCCAAAATCCGGACAACACCAAGAAAGGAGGGGGGGGGTGTCCATATTCATAAAGGACACCCACACCTCAAGGTTGGTGGCAACGCACGATGCATCGGAGACCATCCAGGTGCAATTAACCATAGGCAAGACTGCTCTGCAATTTGTAGCATGTTACAGGCCACCCTCTCAAACTCAGGAACCTCACATGGCCTTCCTGAAAACAAAGGAGGGGATAAATGTATCTCCAAACACCATCATACTAGGTGACTTCAACTACCCTAATATAGACTGGGAACACTACTCAAGCCCAAACACTCTAGCCCAAAGGTTCCTGGAGTTCATAAACTCAAATGCCATGGAACAACTAGTCACCATCGCCACAAGAGGAGAAAACATACTTGATCTCATCATCACGAACATGGGATCACAATGTTCAACACCGGAAGTATACCCCTCACTGGTGAGATCAGATCATAAACTAATCTCGCTGGAGGTCCTCATCCCACCCCACCTGAAATAAAAAGACCACAGTGAAAAACTTCTCAAAAGCCGACTTCACACTTCTAAAACTAGTGTGGTCTCCTTTAAGGCCCCTGAGCCAGTGGTAAACATTACTCAAACCGCTGAATCACTTACAAATGCCTTCTACCAGCACCTACAGGACTGCATGGATCAGGCAATCCCAAACAAAACTAAGACTCTTTGTACCAAAGGCAAGCGTCCAGTCTGGTGGACCCCAGCCATAAACAAGCTCTACAACAAAAGGAGGAAGCTACTACAAGATAGAGCAAAATCCTTGAAAGGTAAGACACCTTTGATCATTATAAGTAAAAACTAAGAGCTCTCATAAAATCATCCAAGGCAAATTTTGAGAGAAAAATCGCCAAGGACTCAAAAGACAATCATAAGGCCTTCTTTAGCTATGTTAGAAACCTAGGAGGAAACTCCCAGATATGCTCAGAATTAGTTCAAAATGATGTGAAGATTACTGAACCTACACACATTGCCAACATACTGGCTGACAGGTTCAGTGCAAACTTCTCCCCACCTCCCCACCAAAGGGAGAGATATCTATACCAGAGGATTGTAGCCCCCAAACATCTCCAACGCCCAGGTGAGAACTGCTCTCTCCAAAGCAAAAACACAGCATCCATGGGACCGGATGGTGTCCCCGGCTGTGTGCTCCACGAACTCAATGAGGAATTAAACCCGCAGTTAGGACAGCTGTTTAATCTTAGCCTCACCTCAGGATACGTACCCAAGGAGTGGCGCACGGCGACTGTGGTCCCACTTCACAAGGGCGGTGCCTCCACCGACCCTGGAAATTACCGTCCCATTAGCTTGACAAGCCTTATCTGCAAAGCCATGGAGAGGATCATAATGGAACTCATAAATAAAGACATAGGGAACTTGCAGACTTTGGATCCAACCCAGTTTGGCTTTGTCAAAGGCAGATCATGCCTTTTAAACTTGGTTGACTTTTTGAGACAGTCACCAAGGCCATTGATGAGGGAAAGGCAGTCCATACAGCCTACCTTGACCTGGCAAAGGCCTTCGACACAATACCCCACTCAGGTATCATCGAAAAACTCATCAGCTTGAATGTAAACCCATACATCACAAGATGGGTTGCAAACTGGCTAAGTGACAGAACCCACAGGGTCAGAGTTGCTGGAGCCATGTCAGACTCAAAGCCTGTCACAAGTGGTGTCCCACAGTGCTCAGTCCTGGGTCCACTCTTGTTCGGCATCTACTTTTCTGAAGTACAAGCAAACACAGGAGGGTTATGGCTGACAAAGTTTGCAGATGACTGCAAACTGGCCATAGTCGAAAACACATCTGAGACAGATATCCTTCAGAAGGGCCTCACAGAAACGGATAACTGGTGCCAGAGCCATGGCCTAAAGTTAAATGCCAAGAAATGCATAGTCATACCCTTCGGGAAAAACAAGGTTACCCCTAGCTACCATATAGGTGGCAATCCACTGAGCACAGAAGAAGTCATCAGGGATCTGGGGACCCAGGTTGACAGTAGCCTTCGCTTGACACTCATGTTGCTAAAGTAGTTAGGAAAACCTTCTACATTGCCCACCTGATCATGAAGGGATTCACATCTAGATCAAGGGAGGTCATCGTCCCCTGTACTCATCACTCATTAGACCTATGCTTGCGTACAATGCCTCATTCGCAATGCATCTGACCCGACACCTGCCGCAGCTGGAAAGGCCCCAAAAGTTCCTCACCAAAAGGATAAAGGGTCTCAAAATATGTCTTATGCTGCCCGACTGAAAGAACTCCAGCTCTATTCAGTCTCATACCACTTGCTCAGAGGTGACCTGTGCCTGACATATAAGGCCATGTCAAACCCTGATTTGATGAATATGCTTCACCTCAAAAATCTAGATCCCTCAGAACCACAAGGGCGGAGACTTAAACCTTGACACGGTTATTAATAGAACGTGCTGGAGGGACAGATTCATCACCCAGAGACTCCCTATGCTGTGGAACAAAATCCCGGTACATGTGAGGCAGAGCACCTCGTTGGCCTTGTTCAAGAGGAATCTTGACCAATGGATGGGGGATCGCAGATATACCCCAGGGATTACTTCAGTGTCACTGCTTGACAGAGGCACAGCAAAATAATAGGCATAGTTTTATTCAAACTAAAGGGGTGGCGAAAGCCAAATAACTATGGGCTAGGCTTATAAATGCCCTTGGGCAGATAGCCTAGTATGAACCTATGAACCAATTAAGTAATCATTTCAAACCAGCCAATCCCAGAAAACAAACAGGATTCCCTTAAAAGGTATATTACCAAATGTCCAATTGTACAAACAAAATACTAAGTACATTGTTAATATCTTTTTGTAACATTCTATAAATTTGAACATCTTAAATTTCATTTGTAAACAAATGCATGTGAAAAGTTAAGGTTAAAGAAAGGGGGGATGGTCCTTCCCCTTTCTTTCATACCAAAGTGAGGAAATGAAATATAGAAGGTGGAGTTTTCCTTTATTGCTGCTACTTCTGTTTGCGTACAACTCTGATGAAGTCTGGTGGATGTGGACAAAAGCATTTAGCAGTGTGTACCAACAGTTTTTAATTAAGTGCAATATTAGTACTAAAAAAAATCTGTGTATCCATTTTATCCTCATCAATCTTTGTTTTTTCTTTTTTGTTTAACTGACCAGGATTATTGTCATTGTGCAAAAACCCATAGATCAATTTGGTCCTCTGTCCCTTCAACAGCCACAAGTCACACCACTGCAAACTAGGTCTGGGCAAAAGCTGCACCTGTGAGCAGCACCTGAATGAGAGAGTCACATGTACAATAGTCCATGGACATCAAACTAGTCCACTTCTGCCTCAAGTCACACCAGTGCAAATTAGCCCTTTGCAAAACATGGACCTATGAGGAGCAACAGACTTGAGACGGTCATTGTGCAATGCAAGAAAATTTAACACGAAAAGTCTACCAATATATAAACTTAAACTAGTCAAGTCACTGCTATGTGCTGAAACTTGGCTGTGGTCTCTCCCTCGCTCCCCAGAGTAGTTCTTACAATCCAAGGACTGTTTACCTAATCAAGGACTGTTTACCTAATCAGTCAATGTCCATTCACTTGACTACTTGGGAACAGTGTGTAAACTAGTTACTTCCTACCCATAGTTTCTTGGTGTCAGCTTCAGAAAATGAAACAAACCCTGTTTTACTTTGTGTCTCCATGCTAGCCCATGCATCCCACCCAACTCTAGCATAACACTACCCATGTACACCTATCACCTGTAACACCCAATCCTAATACCTTCATAAACAATTTCACTATCACTGAATCACTGTTCTATTCATCTAATCCTAAATTCCACACAGCATTTAGCATCATCCCCAACATCATTACTCCCTCCAATACTGCTTTTCAATATATCCACTCCTACTCAGAACCCTAACTAACAGTAATGCTAAGCAAATCACTAGCAAACCTTTCTCTTACTTTCATCCCATCCATCTCCTCTGATACACTACTGGTTAGTATTTCTCATCTCTTCCTGTATTATCTCTTAGCCTTTCTTTCATCTCACTATATCACTTATACCTCTTTATCCTAATATCTCACTTTACTACCCTTACACAATGTCATTTCCTAAGCTTCTCTATTTCATTTTATTACCCCTCTTTTCACAATAAATCACTTTCTAAAGTTCTCTTTACTAGCCTTCCAGTCTTTAATCCCTTCACTCCATAACCATTTCCCCACTACACGTTATTAAACACCCCCCCATCCATACCCTCACACCACCTTTCCTCTGTCCCTATAACTCAACTTACATCCTACTCTAACAATACTTCCTCCATTTCTTCACATCACCTTGTCTAGTCATGCTCCTTTTCCACTTAATTATAATCTCTATTCTAGTATTTTTAACAAACTTAACATCCTGTCATCTAAAACTGCACAAAAAAAGTCACCACATCTAGGCACCATTTGCACAGACTCAAAACACCACCTGTTCTAACTTAAGTACATCTCCAGAATTATTTTCAACTTTCACTTACTTTACAAGGCCGGCCGTCCAGTGCCAAATCCCATATTCCTAAAACTAGGACTCAAGATCAAATCCAAATGTAAATGGCCCCACTCCATCTAACATTGACTCCTGATTATCAAGCTACATAGGGATGGTCCACCAAAATTCTGGTAATCCTCACACCACACCAGCATGTCTGATTTCTGACTTACATTCTTAATCCTCTCCAACCATCCAGCCTACATTTTTTAACAAATTTAAGAAGCATTAGCTATCTATGCCTAGATAGCATATCACTTACCAGATGCCACTGTAGTTATTGAAAGTTTGCTAAAGCAAATTCTACCTCCAGGATACAATGCTCTAGAGTACACAGAACC